>NC_043753.1:20445509-20706819 GCF_902148845.1 Salarias fasciatus | reverse complement strand
TTCCAAGGGGAGGCAGAGACACGGCAGAGTAAGCAGATCTTACATTCACATAACACAGGTCCAGTGTTGTTATGTCTGTTGGACACTGCACATATTGAGTAAAGCCGCCTAAATGAGGGCTCACATCAACATGGTTGAAGTCCCCTGAAATAATGATGAGCGCCTCTGGATGTGAGGACTGGATCCTGGACACCGCCTCCTGGATGACGTCACACGCTGACGTCGCGTCCGCACACGGCGGGATGTAAACAATAATGGCGGCGACCAGGTGAATCTCCCTCGGGAGATAATATGATCTTAATCCGACCGCCAGGAGCTCAACATCACGGGTACAGATTTTATCTTTCACCGTGATGTGACCGGGATGGCACCACTTGTTGTTGACCAGCGCGGCAAGTCCTCCACCCCTCGCTTTCCCGCAGGATTCCGCCACTCTGTCCGCTCGAACGAGTGTGAAGCCGGGGATGCTAACAGCGGAGTCCAGCAGGGTCTCATTCATCCAGGTCTCCGTGAGCAGATATAACGAAGCTTCCCGGTAAGCACTCTCGCACTTCATCAGGGCTTCCAGCTCATCGCGCTTGTTGGGCATAGAGTTTACGTTACCCATTATAATAGATGGCACAAAGGGCTTGTACCTCCACCTTTTAGCTTTTAGCTTAGCGCCGGCTCGGCATCCTCGGAAGGGCTTCTTGATCTCGCGTGGGATCGGATGCTTGATTCCCCTCGATGTGCGCCTCAGCTCAAGGAGCTCATCCCTCGAGTACTTGTACCAGCACATTCCAAAACAGAACAACCACCAAAAACACAAAAAACACTAGCGCTGCTCGGACTTGCTGCCACCGCAGTTGGCGCATGCGTGTGAAATGACTCGTATAGTTAGGATGCCTCCTGGACGCCTCCCTAGGGAGGTGTTCTGGGCATGTCCCACTGGGAGAAGACACCGGGGAAGACCTAGGACACGCTGGAGAGACTAGTCTCTCGGCTGGCCTGGGAACGCCTTGGGATCCTCCCAGAGGAGCCGGAGGAAGTGTCTGGGGACAGGGAAGTTTAGGCATCCCTGCTGAGACTTCTGCTCCCGCGACCTGGCCCCGGATAAGCGGTAGAAAATGGATGGATGGATGGATGGATAGCTTTTATGAAAAAAAAAATTATTTTGACAGGGTATAATAACTTCACAATAGGAAAATCATTATATGAATCAAATCATTTCTATACTTAAATAACTGGTTTCAAATACAATGCTGATGCAAGTCTAGGGGACAAAGACAGAAAATGCAGAGATGCCAGATCAGTCATTTCTTTAATTTTTGAGTCAATCATCGAGAAATCCTAGCCAACCATTCTAGTAACAGAATGGTTTGCAAGTCCAAACAGGGAACACAGGCAAGTGCAATACATTAAACACAGTAAACAATGTTGGCACGCATCTGACATGCAGAAATATCCATAAGCTGCAAATTCGTCCTTGTCAAAATTGTAATTTTTTTGCAAGGAGGGTGAGAATTTCCCAGAGATGCACATTTAGAAGACAGACTTGTCCAACAAAAACCACGTGGCACAGCTATAAGAAGCCTTGTCCACAGATGTCAAATCAGTTTATGGTAGGTAATCACTTTTTGACACAACCGGCTCCGCTTCCCCAGATGTTTCCAGCAACATGACATGGCTGGAAAGTGTAATGGCGTTTTAATGGAGGAATTGATGAAGGATTAGTTACTGAAGCTTGCCTTCCAGATGAAGAAAAGAGAGTCCAGTCTCCTGGTTCAACAGAATTCACAGAACAGAACACTTCACCCATCCTCATCCAGGTATTGTTGATCAATTAATCTCTTGTTTGTGCATAAAATAAACAGAAGTAAGCCAATTTTTGCTCTGCAAAAGCTGTAAAAGTTAATTTTTTTCATTGTTAGAGGCAAGACAGGTTGCTCTGCCAGATCAGAGAGCTGCAAATTTGTAAAAACTCATCTGTTTTTCTATTGTTCTTTTATTATTAAATTTTTCAATTTTCCTCTATTTCGCCAGTTATATCCAATCATCAAAAATAAATAAATAAATAAATAAATACAAAAATAATATAAGTAATTACTGTCTAAATTATTTTTCAGGATATGTGGAGGAGCCCCGTCTGTTAAAACAGTGACAGATAGCACTGCTACACCAATATTAATTAATATTAATATTAATATTAATATTATTAATATAATACAAATTGAACAGAAGCGCTCCAGCTTGATTCTGCTTGGTGAATTCAGAAATCGATTAGGAAGGCTGAAGAGCCTGTCGGTAGGGGATTGCTCATGTTTTTAATGTTTTAATATTATGACTGGTGTTTTTACTGCTTCTTCTTAGTGTTTGTATATTTTAATGTTTTATATTTTGTATGTCTGTCTGATATTTATTTGCTGCTACACAGGTCTCTCTTGTAAACGAGACCCAGGGTCTCCATGGGATAACCTGTATAAATAAAGGTTAAATAGAAAAAAATATTCATTTATTGTGTTTGTAGATGAATTCTCCCAAATTAAAAACTCATTTGTGTTTTTATGCACATTCCAGTCTATAAATAATATGTACTTTATTCTTGTGTTTTATTGATCTGTCTTGAGATCGCAGTCTCAGCTGTAATGCTCAAGGCATTGAAAATGACTTTGTCATGATCTCCACCAGATATATCCAACTACACCTACACTGCTGGTCTGGTTAGCAGTGTAGAAGGTGGAGGAACCAGCAACCTTCAGAACCAGGGAGAGCCCGCGGGACTCCGATCATCTCAGGCAGCCCAGACGCAAGAAATGACTTTCTTTAGTTTTCCAGACTCCTCCAGGACTTGTGGCAGGAGGGGCCTGTAATTAATTTAAAAATCAAGAATCCAATAGAAATATTTTAAATATAGCAATCAATGTGAATGATTTCTGCCATGCCTTTTAAATAACTATGGTTCAGAAATATATATTTTTTTAATTGTGGTTCATTATTTGATGAGGACTATGCAAGTTGTATTTTTTTTATTTTTTGGGGGGGGTATGTAGTGTTTGTTGTATATTGGCAATATATATTCAAGCCAGTATGTTTGAAGAACAACGTTATCAAAGTAATGAAATCCATCCTTGTGTTCATTTCAGTCAGGAGACATATTATGCCTTTTTCACTTTGTGAAGAGTTTCTTATAGTGGTATGTTTTGCTGTAGCCTCATTATGACATTCAAATTTGAAAACCGTCTGTGAAAATGAAACTGAAACTGAAGCCGTAACGGTCGAGTTTGAGTTTGGTCCGCTTATCCTGAAATAAGCGGATTTAACTCCTCCCCCTGACTGTGCCCCCACCGTGTGTGTGTGTGTGTGTGTGTGTGTGTGTGTGTGTGTGTGTGTTCTCGTATTTCTATCCTTGTTGGGGCCAAATGTCCCCACAAGGATAGCAAAACGTGGAACGACGTGCCTTGTGGGGACCTTTTTCCGGTCCTAAGTAGGAGAAACAGCGTATTCTTGACCATGTTGTTGTTACTGAAAAAAGTAAAAGTGCAAAAACATTTCTTTAGGGTTAGGCTTTGTTTTAGTGTGGGTTAGGGTTAGGGTTAGGGTCAGGGTTAGGGGCTAGACATGAATGGGAGTCAATGGACGGTCCCCACGAGGATAGAAATACGAGACTGTGCGTGTGTGTGTGTGTGTGTGTGTGTGTGTGTGAGTGGGCGTGGACAGATGCGTTCAAGTGCATACTGGAAAGCAGGCTCAGAAACAGTCTGTTCTGAGGAGGGCTCGTCAGAGCCAATTTTTAGATCGCTGAAACTCTGAACAAAGGATGAATTTGGGGCGAACGAACTTAAACACAATGTTTTTGGGCTTCTGAGACCTATATGACGTGACTGATAAATAGCATAGTATGTCCCCTTTAAAAAAAAATCAGTTTAACACATGATCTGAGTCCATATTAATTTTCAATGTATAAATAACCAAAAGAGGCACTTCTCTATTGAACATTAGTAACATTTTGTTAAGTAAAAAGCTTTACGTACAAGTATATGTAAATATATATATGGACAGTTGAATAATTCTAAAGACGAATTTAGCTGACTTTATGAGTGATTCTTGGAAAACTTGGAGCTTTCTGCTCCATTTAACAAAGCACAGTCTCTTCAGTCAGCTGTACTTTGGCATTTAATGCGGACTGTCCAGGTGAAGCAGGAAAATCTGACCAATCACAGAAGACTTCTTGATCACCCAGCCAAGAACGTTCTTGGAGGGCAAAGGGCGAGGCAGCCGAACTTTGTTCGGCCAGGAGGGGGTGGGAGAACACTTCCTGAGCGGCCGAACTTTGTTCGGCTTCTTGCAGAGTATGATTAGGCCTTTTTCACCTGTTCAGGGTTTGACTGGAAACTGTCAGCGACCTGCTGCAGAGCAGTGACGTTCAAGAGCTCTGTGAGTACTGACGCTTTTTTACCCGACTGAAACGCTTCAGTCTCTGAACTTGTTTCCTTCTGACTGAAAACTTGAGCTGAAATCAGCTCACTGAAGTATTTAGCCTGCCTTTTCTCCACCATTAAGCAGGAAGTGACAAAGCTCAGCTCATTTAACAGCAGTTAACAGGAGCTGAAAATGAATCTGTTTAAGTTAAAATGGCAGGAAAAGTGTAAAATGTTAGAAACATCGTTAAAAAGATTGAGATTGAAGTTCAAATGTCTTTGGCAAAGTTTAAATTAACTTTAATTTCAGTTGCAGTATTTTAACAACAGTATAGTACTTTTTTCAAATTGACTTTCTCTAATAGTGTATATTATTGCATATTGAAAATATAACAACGTGAAATAGTTTAAACTGAGAAGTCGTGTATGAAGATAAAAATATAGAGAATGAAAACAGAAATGTCAGCAATCATGTTAGAAATGTGAAAAATGGTGACAGTGAGCTGCTGAAGAGCAGCGACAGGGGAGCACTGTTGTTAATAAGCTGTTGAAAAGTAGAAAGTAGAAAAGTTTGATCACTAGGTGTGTAACGAAATGGTCAACTCACGAAACAATATGAAATATGAAACAGGACTCACAATACGAAATAATCATGTTACGAAATATAGATTAAAGAAAATCCCCAACAGCAGGAAGTTAAGCAAAAATCTCATTTTCCTAATAATTTTATTCTTTATGCAGACATACAAAAAAATGCTGCATCACTACAAAATGAATTCTCTTTAAAAAAAAAAAAAAAAACACAAAATCAGTGCAAATACAAACAAAAAATCTCAATAAAAAAGTGCTTTGTTGCTGTAACAAACAGGATGACGACAGCATAACATTCTTATTACCTGTCTTTAGTTCAAAACAAAATGTTTTTTTGAAAAAGCAACAGGGTACACGGTTCTTGTTTAATCTGCAATCTTCTCACTGTACTCTAGTCGTTGACATGGGAGGCCAAAACAGGTCCACACAACCGATTTGTTTAGAGCTGCAACTATTGAGTATTTTTGGAATCGAGTATTTTGTTGATTATTTCTTCGAATAATCCAGTACTCTATATTTTTGGCTCATGTGGTGCGCGTTCCATGCATGCGCACTGATCCACGCATCCTCAGGTAGCTTTTCCATTGCTCCAGACTGTTTATTTGCTCTTTTATTCATAGTAAATGTAGCACATACACTGGCAGTCTATTATTATTTAATATTAGAGTTTATTTAGCCTTTTTTTCTGTTACTGAATCGCGGGGGCAGCGCTCAACAGATTAGATGCTTTCACGTCTGTCGACAGACCTTCTCCTCCCTCCAGACAGACTCTGCTGTCTCTGTCAACCAGTCACAAAATTTGGGCTGCGAGCGGACGTCCGCGGATCGATCCGCCCGCAGCCCAGAGGACAGGAATTCATGACGGGACAGGTGTCAGCACCTGGTCCAGCATCACTTGGATATGTTGGTCAATCACAGCAGTCCGGATGACACACACGCACACCACATCTCTCTCTCTCTCTCTCTCTCTCAAACACACACACACATGCGCGCCCCCCATCGCCACGTGAGGTTAACTAAGCGAAGCCTCCAGGTATAAAATTTGCCTCGTTTATTTTTTGTACTAAAGGTACTCGAGTAATATTTGCAGCCCCAGATTTAGGCTGAATCCCATTTCACCCCTTAGCCCTTCCCCTTGGCCCTTCCCCTTAGCCCTCCGCCTATGAAACGGAGTGCTAAGGGGTAGGGGAGAAAGTCAACCCCTCCGAATTGGGACACCCCTCCGACAATCGCGTACGTCATCAGTAGTCGCCGCTGCCGATGACGTAGGCAGATGCGACAATTATCTGCCGAAGAAGAATGTTTTTCTTACATTTTAAAACTTTATTAAGTGACAAAATACTGACATTTATCAACGTCTTTCGTGGCGGACGCCGCCATCTTGCCGATCTTGGAAGGCTTTCTGAGAAATCTGTCATCCAGTGGCGATGGTGGCGAGGGGCGCTTGTTTTGTTCGCCTGGACCGTGGGGTTAGTTCACTTCCGCATTGGCGGGGGCGCTCGTTTCCCACCCGCGCATTCCAGGCGGGCCGTGTTGAAGAAACCAGTTTATTGAAAATAATCGTCTATCTGTTGTGTTTGGAATGCGCCTGGAATGCGCGGGTGTGGAAACGATCACTCCAGTCAATGCGGAAGTGAATTAACCCCGCCCGCCAGGCATGATCGAGGCTGAAAGAACAAGCGCCCCTCGCCATCGGCCGATACCCCTCCGTTTGGAGTGTGCCTCTCGAGAATCTCCTTTTGGAGGGGTGACTGGCCCTCTTTCTTGGCCCTACCCCTCCGTCATAATGACAATTGGGACACTTCCTACCCCTCCACGTGAACGCGCAAAACGAGGGGTAGGGCCAAGGGGAAGGGCTAAGGGGTGAAATGGGATTCAGCCTTATTTGACGAAGGAGCGTCAGCTCGTGTGTCTTGTGTGCACTTCGTTTTACTGCAGTAGGCAAGGAGTATCAAAAATCATCATTCTCAGTGGTGCGTGGCTCCCTTTCGTGTTTTTTATTTCGTGCAATTATTTCATGCGTCTTTGAATTTCATTTTGTCCTTTTTTTATGACACCCCTATTGATTACACACTGATAAACAGCATCCTGAGGACTCTGCAGACTGTTTCTACAACTGTGTGTAAGGACGAAGCTGATTTACTGCCAGCTGTTTATTTCCATGTGTTGGCATTTAATTCAAAGATTTTTTATTTAATCAGAAGAACCTGAATAAATGCTGCCAGTATAAATGCAGGTTGTTCTGATTGGTTGCAGGTCGACCTCAATAAGAGAGACGGCTGACCTGAAGGCGACAGACTGCAGACATGGACGGGGAAAACATGATGAAGGAAGTTAAAGACAGGCTGAAAAGTCACCTTCGATACAAGTTCACGTGGATAAACGAGGGGACGTCTGACGGCCGCTCTCGACTCGACCACATCTACACCAGGCTCTACATCACTGATCGGGCCTCGAGGTTTGACTTCAGATCACACGAGATACTGGACCACTTCAAAGTCTCAGATCAGACGGGGCAGATTACAGGACACTATGATCAGATCGACTGCCTGGACATTTTTACACCAGGAAGAAAGAGTTTCCAGCTCCCTGTGAGAGACGGACCCATCCGCACAGTGATGACCAAAGGCATTGCTGGCATCGGGAAGACATTCGCTGTTCAGTTCTTCGCTCTGAACTGGGCAGAAGGAAAATCTAACCAGGACATCCATCTGATTTTCCTGCTTCCCTTCAGAGAGCTGAACATGCTGAAACAGGGGGAGTACAGTCTGATGCAGCTTCTCCTGCACTTCTACCCTCAACTGAGCCCACTGGAAAATACCCCACATCTCACCAGCATGCACATCCTGGTCATCCTGGACGGTCTGGATGAGAGCAGATTCCCCCTGGACTTTGATGGAGGTGGAAGAGTGAGTGACATCGATCAAAAATCCACAGTCGACGTGCTGCTGACCAGTCTCATCAGGGGGAGTCTGCTGCCCAACGCGCGGCTCTGGGTTACCTCCCGGCCGGCGGCGGTCAGCCAGGTTCCTGCTCACTATATCGACCAGATGACAGAAGTCCAAGGCTTTACTGATCAAGACAAAGAGATTTACTTTAGAAAGAGATTCAGCGACTCCACAGAAGTCCTGTCTTGTCTCAAAGGTATGGTCAGCTTCTACTTCATGGGACACATCCCCATCTTTTGTTGGATCCTTGCTGAGGTGTTGAAGAATGGAGACGAGAGGAGCCGAACCATCAGAACAATGACGGAGCTTTACATTCACTATTTACTCATTCAAACACGGAGCTCCAAGCAGAAGTATGGAGAGAAGGACTCAAAGAACGAGGCCAAAGAAGGTCTGTCAAGGTCACAGAACGCCGACATGCTTTTAAATCTGTCCAGGCTGGCCTTCGAACAGCTACAGAAAGGAAATATCCTTTTCTACGAGAATGACCTCCAGGAGTGTGGCATCGACGTGGATGAAGCTTCTGTGTTTTGTGGGTTTTGCTCAGAAATCCTGAAGCAGGAACGCGGCCTGTACCAACAGAAGATGTTCAGCTTTGTGCATTTAAGCTTTCAGGAGTTTCTGGCGGCTCTTCACGTGTTCCACTGCTGTGTCACCGATCACGGCACCCTGACGTCTTTCCTCGGTGAGGACGTCACAAACCTGAGCTGGCTGGAGCTGCAGAAGAAGGTGGTGGATAAAGCCCTTCAGAACCAGAAGGGGCAGTTCGACCTTTTTCTCTGTTTCTTCCTCGGATTGTCACTGGAGTCCAATCAGACGATGCTGCAGGCGTTACTACCAGAGACGAAGAGCAGTACAGACACCTCGGAGGAAATGAAGACGTACCTGAGAAGCTTCCACACAGGAAACCTCCCAGCAGAGAGGTGCATGAACCTGCTGCTTTGCAAGTTTGAGCTGAAAGAGGAGCGATTTCAGGAGGACGTCCTCAAGTACCTGAACGCAGGAGCAACATTATCCACTGTCGACTGCGCTGTACTGTCCACCATGCTGCAGATATCTGGAGAGGTGATTGAAGAACTAAACCTGACCAACTGTTTTATTCCATCTGCGGGTGTCCCGAAGCTTCTCCTGAATGTAAAGAACAGCAAGAAGGCTTTGTAAGTATTTCAGATTGAAAGATAATGTTTCACAGCAGAGCATCATGTGTTTGGTCTGGGAGTGGATGACAGTCATCCCAGGAGGACTGGAGGAAGTTACAGGAGACACTGATGTCTGGACTTCTCTGTTCTTTATGTGAGATGTGATGCATCACAAGACAGTTCCAAATGTCAACTAATGTGACAAATGAAATTAGAGGATGTCAAATCAGAGGTGTTCCGGCATTTTGGCTTTCTGAGGTCAAAAACTGAAAACTGTGAGAAAATATGAGACAACATCTAAACAATCGGCAAATATCCCAATTCGCCTTTGATTGTTTATCGAACAGATTTTCTTCATAGTTTAATTTGTGTTAGATTTGTTTTAAAATTAGGTAAATTTGATTTTTTGTTGAGACATACAGTATGATCTGAGTCATCCTTTATTGGAGTCACGGCAGCTTCTTTGATATTCATCCTAAAGCACCCATATGAACGCTGCGGTTTGTTCTGGTTTCGCTCTGATTTCAGACTGAAAGATGGACACTTGTATTCTGACGACCTGGCCTCCCTCTCCGCCCTTCAGTCAGCAGACTCACACCTGCGAGACCTCAGTGTCGAGTGTTTTTCTCATGACTTCACTGATAACCATCGCAAGCTCTTTGCTGCACTGGATAGTCCAGACTGTAAACTGGAGAGTCTGAGGTGTGTGTCATGAATTCTTACCGCTGAATTCAATTATTCTTCTAATATTTTTTTTTAATGAACTTGCTGAGGTTAAATGCCATCTGTGTTGCACCCCGTACCTCTGCGGCCAGATGGGGGTGCTCACGGCCTGTTTTGTCCTTTGTTCATCTCCTGGCTGTTCTTCATGTTCTCCTGCCTGGTCACCTGCCTCGTTATCACCCTAGTGTGCTTCACCTGTGTCTGTCCTATTTAACCCTGCTTCCCTTGCTTGCCCCTGTCGGTTCCTTGTGGGTCTGTCTGTGTGTTCTGTCTGTTTTCTTCACCTGCATTAGCTCTGCTTGTTCCTGTGTTCCTGGAAATAAAGGAGTTTTGATCCACCTGTGCTGCCTGCACTTGGGTCCTTCGATCCCTGCACCGTGACAATCCGGGGCCTTTCTGTGTGGAGTTTGCATGTTCTCCCCATATGTGCGTAGATTCCCTTCGGGTTCTCCTTCTTCCTCCTACAATCCAAAAACATGTATGTGAGGTAAATTGGTGACCCTAAATTGCCCCTATAGGTGTGAATGTGAGTGTGGCTGTCTGTCCCTTTGTGATGGACTGGTGAACTGTCCAGGGTGGGCCCTGTCCTCGTCCTGAGGAACTGGAATTCTCTCCAGCACCCCACGACCCTCAACAGGATAAACAAATGAGTAACTGAATTGTTCAGTTTTTGATGCTGTGTTACATGCAAGGATGTTTCATACAGTTCATACAATTTTATTGACAGCTTATTGTGATTTTTTTAAATATATTTTTTTTTCTTTTTTGTGTGTGTTCATTTTTTAACAGATTGACCGGGTTCTCTCTGAATTTTCTGTCTTGCCATGCGCTGTTCTCCGTCCTCCAGTCCAAACAATCCCCTCTGAGAGTTCTGGACCTGAATAACTGCAGATACAGTTATCAGAATGAAGCAGACAATCCTGTGGCACATTCCGAGGACAACCTTTCTGAAAAGCCCAAGACAATGGAAAGCCGTGAGGACATCGATGACGAGTTAACCCTGCTCACTCTTATTCCCACTGCCTTGATCGGTCCAGTCTGTGAACTGGAGGAATTCAGGTATTTGGAGACAAGATCACTTTCACATGTGACCTTCAATGAACACTGATTCCAGCAGTCACTCAGTCTGCTCCACTGGAACACAATCAGCTTCTGTTTTTAGGACGAACCAGATGAGATTTTGAACAGGCTGACCGGCAGCAGGTTAATATGACACTCGCTGAGAATCACTGAGAGCACAGAGCAGGTTCTGAGTGAGTGTAATGTGAAAGGAGCCACACTGGAGGGTGCGCCAACTGCTGCCGTAATCTTAAAAGGCTTCTGTAGACCAAGGAGCACTGCTTCGTTGGTAGTTCTGGGGCCATTATCTGTTTGCTTTGTTTAACAGTTCTGCAGAAGAACCAATTAAGTTAATATATAATCTGACAAAGCAGGAAGTGGCGCAGCAGAAAGAACAGTGGTTTTTATCAACAGGAACAAAAACAAACATGACACGCTCCCTACAATCATGATCAGTCGTCATGGAAACATGACTCCAAACGTTGTCATGTTCTGTCTTTTCTCTGTCTCCATGTTCAGCTGTTTGTGTGAGTGTGTGAGATGGTGTTGTTCTGTAGCGTTCAAACAGTGGGATGGTGAGGTGGGAGTTTTCCGACAGTCTGAGATGATGCTGCTGGATTTCTTAGTGTTTCTGCTCTGCTGTCCTGTGAAAACATGGGTTCAGCTCTGTGTCCTGGTTGCAGGATGCCCGGCTGCTGCCTGAGAAGTAGATGCTGTCAGGTGTTTGCCTCGACTCTCTGCTCCGACTCCCAGCTGAAGGAGCTCGACCTGAGTGGAAACCCGCTGCAGGATTTAGGAGCTCAGCTGCTCTCTGCTGGACTCGGAAGTTCAAAATGTAAACTGCAGGTCCTCAGGTACACACACACACACACACACACACACACACACACACACACACACACACAAACACACACACACACACACACACACACACACACACACACACACACACACACACACACACACACACACAGTCTTGTATTTCTATCCTTGTGGGGACCTTCCATTGACTCCCATTCATGTCTAGCCCCTAACCCTGACCCTTACCCTAACCCTAACCCACACCACAACAAAGCCTAACCCTAAAGAAATGTTTTTGCACTTTTACTTTTTTCAGTAACAACAACATGGTCAAGAAAACACTGTTTCTCCTACTTAGGACCGGAAAAAGGTCCCCACAAGGCACGTAGTTTCACGTTTTGCTATCCTTGTGGGGACATTTGGCCCCAACAAGGATAGAAATACGAGAACACACACACACACACACACACACACACACACACACACACACACACACACACAGAAAATAGTCTCAGCCATTGAACAGATTTATAGACGCCATTGATAAAATATGGGAGCTTCAGGGCATCTGGAACAGCCCCGATAAGTCCTGTTCTCTGCAGGTTGTCCAGTTGTGGCATCACGGAGGAGGGCTGCACCTCTCTGGCCTCAGCTTTGGAATCCAACCCTTCACATCTGAGAGAACTGGACCTGAGCTACAACTACCCAGGAGAGCTGGGGGTGAGGCTGCTCTCCGAGAGGCTGCAGAACCCCGAATGCAGCCTGGAGAAACTCAAGTAGGTGTACTGAGCAGCACTGTCACACGACAGATTTATTATACCGTCCCATAGTGAACAACAAGAGCCTTCTGAATCTCCATCAGACAGACTGAGGAGTGAAGAGTTCACATTTTTCCTGCCTGTAGTTCCTGTGTGTGAATGCAGGACACACACATGTCCACTGAGATCACATTGTTCAAGGAGGAACATTTAGTCAGACCACAGTTGATGTCTGGGAGCTCAGAACCACCAACAAAAGCATAAAACCTCAAGAAGTACAGAAAAAAAACTTGAAAACATGACAATGTGTTTCAAACAGCAGGAAGACTGTGAAGAGTGCTGCTCCTCACTCTGTGCTCCTCTTCCTCAGTGTGGACCATAACGAAGAGCACTGGGTGAACACACAGCTTCTCGCTCAGTGTAAGTACCACTGCATGTCTGCCATGACAGTAAAACCCAGGGAAAATTGAATGAGTCTCGGTCATCTGTGTGAGTTTTCTATCTTTCATATTTTCCTGTGAGTAAGAAGCGGAGAGAGGCAGGGAAAGGTTAAGTTCAGAGGCAAGAAGACAGCAGACGGAGGACAGAGTGAGAAAGGAAGAGGACAGAATAGATGAGAGACTGAAGATGTGAGAGAGAGGACTGAGAGGTTTGTGAAAAATTGGAAGACAAAGGAGCATGGAGGACAAAATGGAAAAATACTCCGGGGCCTTCATTTATCAAATGTGTGCACAGTTTTGTGTGCCACTGGGTGTGTATGAGCATTTCCAGGCAAATTGTGGGATTCATCAACTTGGATTTGTGCTTTGGGAAATGAAATTTGACACAGAACTCAGACCAGGCATACAAACCTGTTTATAAGAATCAAACATGCATACAAACAAACTCTAGTGGTAGAATGGTTAAATTACAAATAGAAAGCATGAAGAAAGTCACGGCAGGTGTAAACGCAGCATGTGTTCTCTGTTTGCTTCGACAGCTGATTAAAATGTTTGTTAAATACTCACAGAATTTTTTAGGAACAACGCGCTCTGTAGAGAAGAAGTTTTTAAAATCTCTTCACAGAGTGGCTTCTCAATAGGGAAATACAGTGATTGGTTTATTTATTTTTCCTTTGGAGAATTCTACCAGGTCCTGTGAGTTCAGTGAAGCACCGACAAAAGCCTTGTCAGAGTAAGGACTGAGATGACAACTGTTAGTCCAGTGGCAGGATCACGTCGTGAGGAAAACCAAGGATCGATTCACAACTCGGAATTTTTCTTTTGGAAAAAATAAAGAAATAATGAATTTATGTCGCAATTTATTGGAACTCTCTGGAAACCAGAGACGAGGACAAAAAGCCACCCCTGAGCTCGTTCAGCTCCTGTTCACTTTACGATTTCTGACAGCACTTTAACGGCAGACTATCTTTTTTCCCTCTGGCGACCTCATCAGGCACAATTTCTCTCATTGTTTGTTTTCCCAACATTCAAAGAACATTTTCTGGCTTGCTTCAACCTGCTGAGAAGTGTTTCAGTTTGAGAAAAGTGAGTCTTTTTTTTTACTGTCTTTGCCATGACTATGAAAGGTAAAGAAAAAATAAATACGAAGAGGGGTGTTGTTTCCATCTATGGTTAATTTGAGGTGTTTGTAAATGTGAATGACTCTTAGAAATGTTTCAATTCATCAACACGTCTACTTACCAGTGTGCATATTGAACGCTTTATGAATACTAATTTGTTTTGTATATTCACACATTCTTAATTTAATTAGTCTGACAGAATTTAGATCCTCTTCTGAGCAGAGTGCTGTGAAGAGGCTTGAAACCGGACTGAAACAATTCACAGGCATTGGCCAGTTTAAAAAATTCTCTTGGTTGGTTAAAGTCAGCGTTCTCCAAAAGCTTGGAAACCTGCGCTCCTTGTTTCACTCCAACCTTTAGAACTCTCATTTGATTGACTCAGGAACCAGGAAGCACTGCCCACTCTTTTTTGTTTTTATTTTTTGCTGCCCGTTGAAGTTGCTTGACTCAGGACCTCCCAGTCTGACAGAGATAAACTTAAAAACTTGACCAAGACATTGTTGATGGAGAAGACGGATTGTTCAGAAGGAATGTTTCTTCCCTACCGGACGTCAAATGGAAACGTTTATAATTACGTATATAGTTCAAACAGTTCTAATCATAGAACAAATCAAAGTTTAGTGAAAAGATTATGACAGAGCATGAAATGAGAGGAGAAATCTCCCTGGTTTAGATTTTCAGTTTCAGAAGATTCTGCATCCTGTGCTGCTTGGATGTCATTTAACACAAAAACAGCAAATGCAGTTTTTATCACAGAAGGATTTCAAGCATGGGAAGTCACAGGCTGTCAGGACTCACACACAGACACTTACACAGAAGTCACTTCTGTTTGAAAAAAATGCTTCCGTGTGCTCTTCATTTTCATCTTTGTAGCTAATGTGCAGGGGGATAATGAGTGGTGGACTTCAGTATTTCTGAAACTCTGGGTGCGGCCCTGAGTTCATGAGATTTACAAATCATTTCTTTCTCTTTTCATTTCTTTTAATGCTACTCTTTAGAAATTGTGGTTGCTTGTTGCCCTGAGATAGTTCTATCAGAGTACTGATGAACTGGGAGTCCTTGAAACAGTTTGTGTTTAGGTGAAGAATCAGAATTAGGAGATGATTTAATCCACAGAAGAGCTGGAAGATCTGAAGGTTCTGTCAGGAAAACTTCCTGCAGGACTCCTTCCAAATGTCTCTGCAGGCTGAAGGAGAAGCAGTGGCGCTCTTGTTGGTGCAGAAGCTGTTCTCACTGAAAACTCTGTTTCTTTGCCAGTCACCTGTGATCTGTCATTGGACCCGAACACGGTGCACAAATCCCTCATCCTGTCCGACTGCGGCAGGACGGTGAGCCGTACCAAGGAGAAGCAGCCGTACCCTGATCATCCGGAGAGGTTCAGCACAAACCCTCAGCTGCTGTGCAGGGAGGCTCTGACCGGGCGCTGCTACTGGGAGGTGGAGTGGAACGGGCGCACGAGGGTCGGCGTGGCCTATAAAAGTATACCGAGGAAGGAACGGCTGAAGTCGAGTTTTAAACACAGCGACAAGTCCTGGTGTCATGTCAGCACCTTATTAGAAGGTTTCTACTTTAAACACAACAACAAGAGCACGTACATACCAGCTTCTCAGGGGCACACCAAAGCATTCAGGTCCAGAGTCAGGAGACTGGGACTGTTTCTGGACTGGCCGGCCGGCACGCTGTCTTTCTATCAGCTGTCAGGAGAAACCAAAACTCTCATTCATACCTTCCACACCACCTTCACGGAGCCCCTATACCCAGCATTCCTTGTGGATGCTGGGACCTTGACTCTGTGCAGTGTGGGGACGCCGACCGTGGACAAGGTGAGTCTTCAGTTATTTCAAACATCAAATCAAAATACAAATACAGCCGAGAGAAAACATGGCGGAGGTGTGTGGGAATGAGATTCAAAGCATGAAAATAGAGAAAAGCACAAAAAAAAATCAACAACAAAAGGAGTAATGATGTGTTAGTCTTCGTTGTCATGGACCTCTGTTTGTGATCTTACAGTCATTCGGCTCAGTGTTTATTTAATATTCTGTTATAGAAGAATTATATTTATGAATTCTGATGTGTTTTTTAGTTAAAGCATGGACAGCTTGCTGCAGTTATTTTGTGATTTTTTTCTAGAGTTCCATTTATTAGTTTTGAGCATCTTTACAGAGAGACTTTCCTACAGCCTCCTATGTAAGGGAGAGTGTGTGTTTATGTACATGTGTGCACACTGATATGTGTTTTCGTGTGTCAATTTTGCATGTATTAATTTTGTCCTGCAGTGTTTTCTTGCTGTTTTGAGTAACTTAAGTGGTAAAAGTAGCTATTTTCACAACGGTTTTTCTCTGTAATTAAGGGGGCTGTATCATGCAAAATTCACTTTTTGTATGTTTTAACTTTCTTGTATAGTTATGTTCTCATCAAAAACACCCCCAAAGTGTTTTTTTTTTTTCCCTTCGTGCCTGTGTGTTTGAGCTTTCCTTGTTTTTCTGCTGCTCAGAGAGGTAGCCCTAACCTTGCTTGGCAGATGGGCCTGCCTGACTCAGTTCCTAAATCCGTGGCGTACATATGAAACTGTCCATCTGGCGTGTCAGGTTAAGGCAGCCCCTCCCGTACCGAGAAGATGGCTCCCCTGAGGGAGTCCAAAGTCCACAGGGGGAGAGGCCGGATTTTCAGTGAAACGGAGCATTTTCTCTTCCGGGTTTCAGAATTGGCCCCAGAAAATATTTTATTTCACACAAAATGACTTTTACTTAGCGCCAAAAATAAACTATTACCATGTTAATGCCTATACTAGGGTTTGGAATAGCTGAAAAAGCATGATACAGCCCCTGTAAATTGTCAGGATTCTGTTAAGGCAGGCAGAGCGCTGTCTCAGGCTGTGTCCACACTGTTCCCTATATAGGGCACTACATCGAGAAGACGCCATTTGTCGGGCTGTCCGAATGTCCAGATAGAAAAAAAGGGCACTAGAAATGTCTCACAATGCATCTCGAAAAGTAGTGAGCATCAATGTTCCCTAGATGGCTCATGCATGGCGAATCTATGTATGTATGAATGTATGAATTGAATTTCTTCAATGATTAGAAAGATGACAAGGAAAGTAAAATGCAGAATAAGAGCACATTCAAAAAAATATTACAAATGAATTTTGTGTCGTGGAATTACGTCTTCGTGAACCGGTGTGTCTGGTTACCATGGTACCGGCCGGGGGTCACGTGATCAGTGCTGAGGAAAAAAGTAGGAAGCTGCGTGTCCGAATCGCCAATGGATTCAGGGCACTATAAAGTCCACTATGTAGTCCAGCACTATACAGCGATTGAGGGGTTAGGGCATAGTGTGGACATCTGGACACAGCCCCAGTCTCATGGGTCCTGCTGATTGCTGATGGCATTCACCAGGGGACTGCAGCTCTGCCTGCCTGCATTAACCTCTCCCTGCCAACTTCCTCTTCCTCAGGCATCTTTGCTGCTGCAGAGGGATTCTGCTGCTCTGTCAGGCCAGAAAGTAGATTTTACGCCTTGTGGTACTTCTACTCGTCTCGTCGTGCCTCGCCACGCCTCACCACTCCTTGCCATGGCTTCCCAAGACCTACATTCTGCTCCCTCCACCTGCTGTCCATACTCAGACGGACTCCAGCACGTAAGCTTCATCACCTTCTAAATGCTGTCGGTCGTTTCAGAGCTGGCCTTGTTACGGGGCACGGATCTGAGGCTCAAGTGCGGGAAAGCAAGCAGAGGCAGGTTGCAGGTTAGGATGACGTTTATTTACAGAGATCTTGAGAGTAGCAGTTCCACTCCAACAGGAGTAATCCAACTGAAGAGCTTCAGAGTTTGCAGTGGAGCAGCAGAGGGGAGGAAGGTCCCCACAAGGCATTGAGCGGCGCGGTGGGCAGTCAGGGTGGGTCTTGGAAGCGGTCTGGAGAGGCTGGCTGAGATGTGGTGAAAAGACAGTCCGGCATCGAGTGGCACCAACCGCCAGGTTAAATAGGGGAAGACCAGGTGTAGGTAATCAGGCCACTCTGCCACAGGTGAGGCTCATCAGCTGATTGCACTGGCCCAGCCACTCCTGCCCACACGCACGAGACACACGCCCACCTGAGGAACAGAAAGGAGCAGAACAGAGCAATGCTGCTCCTACGTGATGGTCGAGGCGGAGGACATGACAGCACCTCACCCTCTACGTGCGCCACCTGGCGCACGACCCAGGCAACCCGGGTTCTGGCGGTGGAAGTCGCGGATCAGAGCAGGATCCAAAATGCGACTGCGGGGAACCCAAGAGCGCTCCTCTGGGCCATAGCCCTCCCAGTCAACTAGATACTGGAGACCCCGCCCCTGGCGACGTATGTCCATCAAGTGTCCAACAGTGTAGACCAAGCCACCATCCTAGGCGGCGGAGGGGGGGCGGGCAGGGGGGGCCAGTCCACACTCCCGTACAGGCTTCAGCTGCGACACATGAAAAGTAGGATGAATCCGCATTGAGGCAGGCAGTTTGAGACGCGCAGCACTGGGGTTGATGATGTGTTCAATCTCGAAGGGTCCAACAAAACAAGGCGCGAGCTTCCGTGATTCCACCTTCAGAGGAAGGTCCCCAGCCTTAAGCCAAACCTTCTGTCCGGGCACATAGCTGGGAGCCACCGAGCGTCTCACGTTGGCCTGCCTCTGCATCCTGCATGAAGACCGGTGAAGCGCAGCCCGAGCCCGTCTCCAGATCCGCTTGCATGTCCTGATGAAATGCTGGACTGAAGGTACCGCCAACTCCAGTTCCTGGGACGGGAATAGTGGGGGTTGGTACCCCAGGGAACACTGGAAGGGAGACAATCCAGAGGATGAGTTGAGAAGGGAGTTGTGGGCATACTCAACCCATGGCAAAAAGTCGCTCCAGGCAGTGGGGTTCTCGGAAGTGGCACACCGAAGGAAGGTCTCCATCTCCTGGTTCAGCCGTTCAGTCTGCCCATTGGACTGTGGGTGGAAACCAGAGGACAAGCTCACCTTGGCTCCAAGAGCTGTGCAAAAAGCCTTCCAGACCTCAGAGATGAACTGGGGACCCCGATCTGACACAATGTCTGCTGGAATGCCGTGGAGCCGAAAAACCTCAGAAACCAACAAATCCGCCGTTTCTCTGGCGGTGGGAAGCTTAACAAGGGCGACAAAGTGTGCAGCTTTAGAGAATCGGTCTACTATGGTAAGGATGGCAGTCTTACCATTGGATGGTGGCAGGCCAGTGACAAAATCCACAGCAATGTGGGACCAAGGGCGACCAGGAATCGGCAGAGGTTGAAGGAGCCCTGGGCTGGCTTGGTTGGAGGTTTTGTTGCGGGCACAAATAGTGCAGGCTGCAATGAACTCCCAGGTGTCGTTAATCATTCTGGGCCACCAGAACCTTTGGCGGAGGACCTCCAGGGTGCCGGAGACACCGGGGTGACAGAAGATACGGGACGAGTGGGCCCACTGGAGGACCTGGGAGCAGACAGAGTCGGGAACGAACAGGGTGCCAGGAGGACCATTTCCTGGGTCTGGGTGCTGGTTTAAGGCGTCGCGGACCTGACCCTCAATCTCCCAGGTGAGAGAAGCCAGGGTGCAGGTCTTGGGGAGGATCGAGACACGCTCATCAGATGGTTCCTCCACGGAAAACTGTCGTGACAAAGCATCAGGCTTAACATTACGGGAACCAGGTCGATAAGTCAGGGTGAATCGGAAACGCCCAAAAAACAAGGTCCACCGGGCTTGGCGAGAATTTAGTCTCTTGACTGAAAGGATATATTCCAGATTCTTGTGGTCAGTCCACACAATGAAGCTCCCTCCAGCCAGTGTCTCCACTCCTCCAGGGCCAGCTTAACAGCTAGGAGCTCCCGATTGCCAATGTCATAGTTCTGCTCTGCCAGGGACAGGCGATGCGAGAAGACGGCACAGGGGTGGAGCTTGTTGTCGGAGGGGGATCGTTGGGATAGGACTGCCCCTACCCCAGAGTCGGAGGCATCCACCTCTACCACAAACTGGAGGTTTGGATCAGGATGGGAGCGGACGTGAACCGATTCTTGAGGTCTTGAAATGCCTGGGAAGCCACAGCTGTCCACATGAAAGGGCGAGAAGTGGAGGTGAGAGCAGTGAGTGGCGCAGCAATCTTGCTATAATCCCTGATGAATCTCCGGTAGAAGTTAGCAAACCCGAGAAAGCGCTGGAGCCGTTTCCGATTCTCGGGCTGCAGCCAGTTCTGCACAGCTGACAGCTTCACAGGGTCCATTGTCATCTCCCCCTGTGAAATGATGTAACCGAGAAACGACACCGTGTGTTGATGGAACTCACACTTTTCGGCCTTGATGTACAGCTGGTTCTTTTGGAGCCACTCCAACACCTGGCGCACATGCTGGGTATGCTCCCCTGAGCTGCGGGAGTAGATGAGAATGTCATCTATGTAAACAAACACAAACCGGTCAATCATATCTCTTAGAATGTCGTTCATTAGGTTCTGAAACACGGCGGGGGCATTGGTGAGTCCAAAAGGCATCACCAGGTACTCAAAATGGCCCAGGTGTGTGTTGAAGGCTGTCTTCCACTCGTCCCCTTCACGGATGCGCACCAAGTGGTAGGCGTTCCGTAAATCCAGCTTGGTGAAGATGGTAGCTCTGTGGAGAGGAGAGAAGGCGAACTAAGTAGTGGAAGGGGGTACCTGTTCTTGATGGTGATGTCATTAAGGCCCCGGAAATCAATGCATGAGAGAGGTCAACTGGCTTAGGTGGAGACAGTTTGGGGGGTTCAGAGGGAGTCAGAGCAGAATGCAGACAGTTATTCAGACAGTGGGGGCTCCATGATTCGATCTCCATTTTCAACCAGTCAATCCGGGGATTGTGACTTTGTAACCAAGGGAAGCCCAGAACCAATGGAGAACGAGAGTTTCGGATCAAATGGAAAGAGATTGTCTCCTGGTGGTTCCCAGCCAGCACCAGAGACACAGGCACAGTCTTGTGACTTACATGAGCCAAGTGGAACCCATTGAGGTATCTGGCCTCCAAACGGGAGGGCAGTGGGACCAAGGGGATCTTAAGCTGGGTGGCCAACTGGTAGTCCATCAGGTTCTCCTCGGCTCCAGAATCCACCAAAGCAGCAACAGACAAGGACTGGGACTGAAAACAGAGGCAGAAAGTTGTAGACGTTGAGGGTTCTCTGTAATGACCTGGCTCACCAGTATTCCCTCAGCTGCTGGGGAGCCCGTCCTTTTGCTGGGCGTGCAAGGCAGCCAGCAATGTAATGGCCTGCATGGCCATAGTAGAGGCAGACATTGGCGGCGTGACGACGGCCCCGCTCCTCTGGGGTGAGTCGAGCTCGGCCAATCTTCATAGGTTCCGGGTCTGAAAGAGAAGATCGCAGATTAACAGGTTCAGACTGAGTCGAAACGGGGGGGTGAGGCTGGAGGGAGTGTTCCCGCCGCCGCTTGTGGATCCGGTTGTCGATCTGGATTGCGAGTGAAATGAGGTGGTCTAGATCAGGAGAAGGGTCCCATCTCGCCAGCTCATCCTTGAGTGAATCTGTAGTCCACGGTAGAAAACTCTCTGGAGAGCCTGATCATTCCACCCACACTCAGCAGCCAAAATCCGGAATTCAATGCGAACTCAGCCACACTTCGGGAACCCTGGCGAATTATGGCGAGTCTGTCTCCTGCCTCCGTTCCTCTTACTGGGTGGTCAAAAATCTTCATCTCCAGGGTGAACGCTTGGTAAGTCTGACAAACAGGAGACCGATTCTCCCAGACAGTGGTTCCCCAGGCTCTAGCTGACCCCTTTAGGAGCCCAATCAAATAGCAGATGCGGGCCCGGTCAGTAGGGTAGGAAAGAGGCTGGAGCTCAAACACCAGGCCTACCTGGGTGAGAAAAGCCTGACATGAACCAGGTTCTCCGTCGTATCTCTCAGGAGCTGGGGCAGAGGGCTCTCGCATTGCCATGGCCAGAGGAACATTAGCATGACCGCTAGGTGGAGTTTGGTCAGGAATGGGGGCAGCTCCAGATTGCTGAGGGGAGAGGCTGGTGACCTGGGAAATTAGCTTAGAAACCTGGTCAAAAATTGCCCGGTTACTCTCAATCAGGTTCTGGAGGAGTTTTTCGTGTTGTTCCAACCTGGCCTCCTGGTTAACGATGGCCTGCTGGATCGGAGGGACGTCATCAGGGCTGGGCTTGCGATCCGCTGAGCTCATCGTGGCCGGACTGTACTGTTACGGGGCACAGATCTGAGGCTCAAGTGCGGGAAAGCAAGCAGAGGCAGGTTGCAGGTTAGGATGACGTTTATTTACAGAGATCTTGAGAGTAGCAGTTCCACTCCAACAGGAGTAATCCAACTGAAGAGCTTCAGAGTTTGCAGTGGAGCAGCAGAGGGGAGGAAGGTCCCCACAAGGCGTCGAGCGGAGCGGTGGGCGGTCAGGGTGGGTCTTGGAAGCGGTCTGGAGAGGCTGGCTGAGATATGGCGAAAAGATAGTCCGGCATCGAGTGGCACCAAAAGCCAGGTTAAATAGGGGAAGACCAGGTGTAGGCAATCAGGCCACTCTGCCACAGGTGAGGCTCATCAGCTGATTGCACTGGCCCAGCCACTCCTGCCCACACGCACCAAGACACACGCCCACCTGAGGAACAGAAAGGGAGGGGAAAGGAGGAGAACAGAGCAATGCTGCTCCTACGTGATGGCCGAGGTGGAGGACATGACAGGCCTGCGTGCTCGAGTTTCCCCCTTCACCTACGGGCTCAGGAGACTTCCCGGTCGGAACTGGTCTGAGCGAACTTGCGATGCTGTCGCCAGACATCAGCCATCTTTGACCACCTTTGTTCCCAGTGCAACAGTTAAAATGTCAACCCAGGTCTGGTCTCTCTGCATCTGGTCTAACGGACAAATGGTGCTCTTAAGTGGGGCCTACATTTCCATGATAACGGGATATGGGACCATCAAAGTCAGGTGGTGACAGAACAGAAACTTTTTTGCCCTCATGCAGCATGGATTTACAGACTGTTTAAGGTTCCTCGCAATGAGACAGCTTTGAAAACTGTGCACACATCCTGTATTATTGACAACTGAGTGTTTTTAAAATCTTTGTCGCTCAACAGATGACTGGAGCTTGGTTAGATTAGACTTGTGGAATATGTGAAGTCCCAGACCATCGTGATTGTTTTCACGCCACATTCAGACACTCTGAGACCACTTGTACAGGCTGAGACACCTCCACCACACTAAAAATCCATTCACCTGTAATAGAGAGGAGTGTCTTCTTTGGTCCTTGTGTTTCCTTCCTGATATCAATGCACAGAGTCACTAATTGAATTTGGGCCTGCTTGGATTTCAGGTTCAGACAAGTTTCACTCCAGAGGTGAAAAAAGAAAAGATGGGATTGTCCTACAGGTAAGACTGGTCATCATCAATCACACCAGTCATTTTAAATACTGTCTTTAGTCATGGCTTGAAGTCTAAGAAATACACCAAAGTAGCTTCAGTATCATGAGGAGCAGCAGCTTTAGCAGATGGTCAGTTAGTGGTGTTCATACTCTGTGGGAAACGTTGGTCCACGTTTTCATTCCTTCTGTGGATTGAAAATAATATTTTGTGTGATTGTAAATTCTCCAGTCTTTCTGAGAACGATCTCCACACTGTGCCGTTTCCCTCCTGGGTTCAGGTTCAGGTTCCCCGGTCCTGGTCTGTTCCACTGCTCGCTGACTGATCTGGTCTTCAGTGTGACTCACGAGAGCGAAGCCACCTACGAGATGATGATCTGGGATGAGATGCAGCTTCAGTCGGCTCAGAAGGTTCCAGGAGGAGCTCTGTTCAGCATCACGTGTCCAGAGGAGTCCATCAGACAGCTGCACCTCCCTCACTGCGAGCCTGAACCCGGTGAGAGCACTGACAACCTTCAGACCTTCAGAACCATTCAGAGGACTTCAGAATCCTTTGAAACCTTTCAGGATAATTTAGAACCCTTCAGAGCCGAACAGTGTAAACCCCTCAGACACCATCAGAAACTTTTCAGAACAACTCTTGAGACTCCTCCATGAGCCATCAGGACCCCTCAGAGCCTTTCAGGTCGTAACACGTGAGGTGACGTTGATCTTCTGTCCTCCCAGCGCTGCTCTCTGACTGCCTCTCTGTGGCTCACATCACTGATGAAGGCATGAGCTTCATCCAGCCTCTGGAGGTGACCGAAACCCACGTGGTGGTGGATGTCCCACACCTTTCAGCCCTCGGCATCGTCTGGGACTTGGTCAAACGCTTTGTGGATTTCGTGATGAAACCGATTCGCAGTCAAATCCTGCTGTTCCTCAAACCGATGCACAGACAGGGTTTCATCCTGTGGGTGATTCTGCTGCCCAGCAACGTGCCGCTGAGCAAGGTAAGAACCAGTCCACTCAGACAGAAGATCTCAGCATGTAGAAATACAGACACATTCAACAAGAGAACCCCAGGGAGAATATGTTGGCTACTGCTACATGATCCAAAGGTTCTCTCTCCCAGTTCTACATGTTCTTCCACATTCTCGTTTACTCGTTTCCGTTTACATCCACGTTTCTCAAGTTAACATGACGAGCTGTTTGCTGTGGTTGAAGGTGAAAGCTCAGCTGGTGGACTGTGAGCACATCCAGGCTCCGTCCTTCTGTCTGCTGCACACAGGCCACTATTACAGCCTGTGCAGCGAGGCGCAGCTGCAGGACTTCAACATACAGCCCGCAGTGAGTACCAGCATCTCTCCACTCAGCCAGCGGTGACTTTTGAACTCACAGCTCTGCTTGCCTTTGTTGCAGCGTGCAGAATTCTTTAGAAACTACGGACCAAACTACCACCCAACATTTGAAATGCTCATGCTGTCGGAGGCGGACAAAGTGACCCTGGTGCTGCGAGATGCAGAAAAAACCCAAGTGTGGGAGCACCAGCTCCACCTGCCTGGTGAGCACAGCGAGCGGCTGCACAGTTCATGTTCTGTCCTCCGAGGACAACAATATGGAGGCAACACCTGCCTTTTAACAGCTGGCTTCAGGATCACAGTGATCCATGACTTTTGCCTCTGTGATGAAACTCAAGGCATCGTGAACTCAGTGGAACTCTCCCATTTCTGATTCCCCTCTCAGCCATGCTTGTGGTGACCACGGCGAGCAGAAACCAGCCACGGCTGGCGAGCGACATCACAGCCCAGGAGAAGCTGTTTCAGGTCCGCTGCAGCTTCGTGGAAAAGGTGTCGGAGCCGGTCCTGAACAAGCTGCTGGACGAGCTGCTGCACTGCGGCGTGCTGACCGACAGTGAGAACGAGGCGCTCAGAGCCAAACTCCGGCCGGAAAAGGCTCGGGAACTCATCGACACGGCGCGCAAGAAAGGAGCCGACGCCAGCACCAAGTTGATCGCAGTCCTCTCCGCTGCCGACCCGTATTGCTGCCGAGAGCTCGGCCTGTGTTGAGAGCCGTCAGGAGCAGGACGACAGGATCAACAATGAGCTGCTTTTCAGTCACACTGTAGAACCTGAACAGTTCCTCTCTGACCTTCGGTGAACACTGGTTGTTTTTAATCTTTTAAAGGTGCCTTAAGGAGTTTGCACGTTTTATGCGAAACAGCGCCCCCTGCAGACCTTGGGCGTAATGCAACTTAGTGAAAAACTCGTCCCTGTGGCTCCCGTGCACGGAAGAGGGGGGACTCCGTCTTCGCTCGTTTAGAAGTGCTCAAGTAAAATGTAAGTTTCTTTTACCTGGTGGAGTCTGTGCTGGAGCTGTGGCAGTGCCAGAAGCCAGTCTTTTCTTACTTTCTGGAAGATCCTGCTCAGTTGTTGCTCACTAAGCATCTGGCGGAGTAATGGCGGACAAATCGAAACTCAAGGAGCTGGAGCGCGCATTACATCATTCCTTTCAAATTCTCCCCAAAAAAATGCTGGTGCCGGACCGGCACTGTGACTTTCAAGTGACAATTTAGCGCTGTTAGAGGTACTTGTAATGAATATATCAGGGCACATTGTACACGTCATTAAAAATGTGGAACATATTTATGGTGGAAAATAAGTATTTTTAAGGTTGTAAAACTCCTTAATGCACCTTTAAGTTTCTCTTTGAGCTCATAGTTTGATCATCAGTTTGATTTGGATTCAGAACATTTGTGTTTTTTTTGTTGTATCCTGGAAAAAACTGTCGCTCATGAGAAGCTTCCCAAACTCCTTCAAGTTCACTGAATTTGAATCATTCTGATATCCTTGAGTGAACCTTTCAAGAAAGATGTTGAAAAACCATCTGGAGGTTTTCAACAACAGAGCCAAGCATCAAAAGGCTGTGGAGAATTGAAATAGGGCTTGCAGCAAAGCAGGATAGTTGTAACGAAAAGTGTGAACTCATAACTGTGTGACTTAGCAATATAATCATGTAATAATATAGTTTTTCAATGTTGTAAATCGTGTTAACAGGGGCCTGTCCCAGGGCATTACCATTAAAGGGGACATATTATGCTATTTTTCAATCACATCATATCGGCCTCAGACGCCCAAAAACATAATATTTAAGTTTGAAGCACATATTTTCATTTAAATTATCTTTTTTTAATAATTACAAAGGGTATGTCTGTATTTTTGATCCTGTCCTTGCCTCATATTAAGTCTGGCACACACTACAGGAATTTTTTAAAATCTTCCCCAGTTCAGAGCAGTGGCGGATTTAACAAATTTGGGGCCCATGGCAAAGGCAGGAATGGGGCCCTCTGAAATGAGAAGACAACACACACGCCATTTTGATACTCACTAGTTGCTCATCTCCACACGTCGACAACTGACCCTCCCAAACAGGTGTCGACGTCGCCGTTTCACTTGCTGGTTGTTGTGGATATTGTATTTTATTTTGATTCATACTAAGTTTGAACATGATTAATACCATGAACAGTAAAGCCTCAGTTGCAACATCTGTCTCATTAAAACCATCTGCACATAGGCGTCAGTTAAGGGGGGGACGTGCCCCACCCCCCCGACACACTTTTTGCCACTGCTATTTTTTTTTCTCCACCTCACACAAATCCTTCATGTGTAACCCCAGTTATTTTCAGTAGTAATAAACATTCCAACGCTCCTGAACGCACCATCCGCTGTTTGCAGAGACGCACACAGACGTTCACGAGGATTAAAAACATAAAAACAACGTGCGGCTGCTCTAAATGTGCTCTGTTCCATTGGAACAGTTACTTGGGACCGAGTTGGTCGGGGCCGAGTCGATCGGGGGCTGGGGTCGAGTTGGTCGGGGAACAACATGGATTGGGGCCGTGGCGACTATAAACCGTTGTGGGTTGCTGCTGCGAGCCGCTGCCGCAGTGAAGTATGTCATCACTTTGGGGCATTTTGAGAGCAGCTTTCTGCTTTCCTCCTTTTTCCTCCATTTTTCAGCACCGCTGGGGTAGCTTCTTTTCGTCGTCTTTTTCTCTTCTGTTCTTTTCTCTTGTCTGCTCTTCTCTTGTCTTCGCGCCGTTTGTTTTCGTATGTTTTGCTGCTGTCTTCCTGGATCCTCTCTGCACATGCGCAGTGAGATGGACTGAGCTAATGTAGTGGAGACTGAAGGGGGGGCCCGAGACACACATAATACAATAAGCATTCTGCTGGCATTTTAGCGACAGTATTTCAATCAAAACATACTTAATGTGTACAAATAAATAATAACTGTATTAACCATAAGTGTATGAGGAGTTTTATGGGGCCCCCAGGAACTTGGGGCCTTAGGCAACTGCCTAGTTTTGCCTAATGGTAAGTCCGCCCCTGGTCAGAACCCCAGGCGAAATGGTGTCTGACCGATTACAAACAAGGGATTTTATTCCCTGTGTTTGCCCAGTTATGGAGGGGTGCTTTCCTCCACTTCTTCCTTATATTCACGACCAGAGCAGACAGATACCAGACCTTCTTCCCAGTTCACTGTGGCAATTTTAATGGCTTGGCTTATCATGGCAGGCCATGAGTTGAGATGTTTAGACTTCTTCCTCTCATAAAGCACTTATGCAACAATAAGATGGACTACATGGTAAATGGCAGTGGTGGGCCGTCAGGGCCTGCAAAGCCTTCTCTGCTGGCCTAAAAATTATCTGAATTACAGACTGATGTAAATTATATTTTGTCCATAAATAATTAATAAATGATTCCAAACGGTATGTTCCAGTTCCTTTCATAGTTTTCCCGTGGTCGCGCTGCTTTTCAGACATGTTTAACATCGTTTATAGCTCACTCAAAGGTTAAACTAAAGTGACCTTTCAAATATGCCATCACAAGTACAAAACCAGAGTGGTAAAATCACAGCTCAGTCACACAAATGGAACAGAAATATACAGCAATACAAAGCTCATAAAACCAGGATAAAATGGAAAAAGAAATGCAACAATAAATCGAGATAGAACTTGTTTAAATATACACAGAAAATATGGAACTTCAATACATGCTGATTTATCTTCAGAATGGAAACAGACATCAGCTCCGTCCAATACTCTGCATGAATATAAATGTCTTAATCCTCTACAGAGCTGCACCACTTCTCATAGGCCTGGTTCATGCTGAGATCCAGCAAAACAACAGATTTCCTGACAAAATGACAAACATGCAGGTAGAAATGATCAGAATTAATAAAGCAGGTCACTGATGATGGATTTAACGTCTTGATTTTCTCCTTGTGGCCCATTATGCTGGACTTTCAATCACTTTGACGTCATCTGCTTCTGGTGAGTCCTGTGTGGAAATGAGACGACACACAGCAATAAAGTGTCATCCCCCATCTGAAGGGCGAAGACCCTCTCAAGTCAATTACTATGTTATTAGTTACTTCTTTACATTTGTAACTTAAAGAGTTAACGAAGGGTAGATTTTCTTCTTCTGAATTTAAAGGAATACTCCGAAGATTTTGGACCCACGCCCTTTCCCTATCATTGACAAAGTCAGACAAGCTCATAAGTACCTTTTTTGTGTCTCGGCTTAAGCGGCTTAAGTCTATGGCTTCTACTGCTGTGCTCCGGTATATCCTTCCGCGAAGCACTGCGCATGCGCAGGTCTGTGTGTATCAAAACATTATTGTAATGGATTGACAAGAAAACACGTCTTTTAAAATGTTTTAGAAACATTTGGATTTGCTTCATGTGCTAATACGCCGTCTCCTGGACCACTGGAAGGAGTATTTTGTCCACTTTTGTCAGTCCGGCTCTGATTCCGATAAACTTCCAGCAATTGAGCTAAGCTAACTATGATGCTAACAGCTGGGAACCAGGCACGGGACGCAGAGATGCAAAAAAAAGTATTTATGAGTTTGTCTAATTTTGTCAATGACAGGGAGAGGGCGTGGGTCCAAAATCTTCAGAGTATTCCTTTAACTATTATACTTATTAAAACAAGTTGTTTACCTTCACTTGTTTGCGGTAATGTCTCCATCTGAACCAGCTGACAGAAAGAAAAAATAAACCTATGAATATTTTGAACTGTAATTTTAAGCAATGATCAATTAGTCTACAGATGGAAAAGTTTGTCTCACCACTCAAAGATGACGATTGTACAGTAGAGAGATACAACCTGAAGGATCATCAGTGTTTTGAAGACGAGTTCAGTCCTCAGTTCATCTGCAGAGAAACACGTGATCTTAATACTGAGAGTTTTCTCTAACTTAGACAATAGTTTCCAGTCTTTGCTGGATCCAAAAGCAACATAAATTAAAAACAGTCTGGTGACAAACTGCTTCAACATCTCCGATAATCCAGCCAGAGACTCAGTTTAATCTGTTAGTGAAGGTCACTTCATGGAGCCAAAAACACAGATGATTTTAACTGTTTAACCCGAAAAATCACTTTGATTCTCAAAAAATATTCACATAAAACTGTCACTTTACAGTTTTATGAAAAGAGGATGAGCAGTCGTTGAGATCCTGAATCATTTGTTCTCAATACTGAAGAAGTATTTTATGCTTTTCAAAGGAAAGACGACACCAGAAAACACAGAGATGCAGTTTGTTTTCCGTCAGGTTTCCAGTGATGGTGATATCATGGCTGTCAAATGGGTTTGTAATAAAGTCTGTAAAAAGGTTCTACATAAAATATCCACATTAAATTGGGACAAAAGGGAACAGAAAAATCATCAACACACATAAAAATATATGAAGAAACATATATATAAAAAATAATAAAATAATTAAATTTACCTGCTTTGTTCACAGGAATTGGCGATGACGTCTGATTACCGAGAGCATTTTCAATCACACAGTAAAAACTTTCTGGATCTGTTATGTCAGCCACATTAAAGGTGTAAAAGTCTCCTTCAGACACTTTGATGGGTCCATGGTCACTGTTCTTGAACCAGGTGAAGCTGCTGATGGCAGGTTTGGCTCTGCTGGAGCAGGTCAGGGTCACCCAGCTCCCTGATGGACTGATGGAGACTGTGGTGTCTTTAGGAGAATCTGAGGGGAAAATAAGACTCAGATTAACTTGATTCATCAGAAACATCTGAAGTGTGATGAGCTGACAGGATCACTCACATGAAACCCTGAGAGTTAACTCTGTCTCAGGTGTTTTCACAGGTTCTCCTCCAGCAACAGGATACACAGCAGAGCAGCTGAGGCTGAATCCATCATGTGTGTCTGACAGAGTGAGGGTCTTCTGGATCTGAGTGCTGAAGGTTCTGTTTGAGTTTTCCTCAGTTTGGCTGAGAGCGTCTTGTTGGAGGCTCCAGGTGAGTTGAGGAGGGGAGTGTGAACAGGGAGTGAGAGCTGAGCAGGTTACAGTGACAGACTCCTTCTCCTTCAGGTCCTTCAGATCAGCTGAGACTTCTAATCTGGGCCTCGGAGGAGAACCTGCAGTTTCACATTAAACACACATTATACCTGTAAAAATACAACATAAGACAGTTTCTGCAACTTTTTCTAGTAACTAAGCCAATTCTTTGTCACTTCAGATTAATATATCAATCAGAAAAACAACTTCAAACATTGAATAAATCCAGAGAAAGCTGTGAACTGAGTTTTCAGTCAATAACTACAATCATTTCCAGATTGTTTTCGACTGAATACTGACAGTTTTATGTTAGATACAGCAGTGCAGACATTACTTTCCTGTTGTTGCAGGACACAAAACCAAATAAGCAACCATTTCATCAATGATAAGATTATTGCATCAAAAATGTAATGGAGTCATATTCAAATCATAAATGTGATATTTTATCTTTTTAATGCACATAAATGAAGCAGTCTTACCTGTCAGTTTAATTTCAACAGGGTCTAAAGTAGCTGTTGCCTTGAATGATTCACTCTCAATTCGAAAGAAGAACTTTGTGGTTTTTTCAAGTTTCAATACATTAAACTTGGTGGTGCAGTCTCTTTGTTTCAGGTCTCCAATGATGCTGATATAACGGTAGTGAACTGAATCACTGCTGTTAAAAACTATTCTTTCTGGATGATTCTGAAAAGGCCAATCATCTTTAAGCCACACTGCAACTATTTTGCTGTTGTTGTCAAACTGTTCCTCTGAAGCAGGTCTGAAGCTACAGGGGATAATCAAACAGGATCCATTCACTGCTTCCAGACTCCTCGGTGCAGTGATGAAGAGACCAGCTTTGTCACCGGCACAATGAACCAAAACAGCTGGAAAAACAATTTGTGAGCTCAATTTAAAATCTGAATCATTGATTTAAAACCTTCAAATTATTCAACAAACATTAAATAATAGCAACAGAGAGCTCACCTGGGAGGAAGAAAACAGTCAGAAGAAGAAACATGTTGACTGGAACCTGCACTGTAATGAAAAATGGACTTTCATGAGCTTTTAACATTTTCAGTGTGTGATAACCTCATAAAAAATAATTCAAGTCAGTATTTCTCTTCTTTCATACATATTTGAGTAATCTATACGAATTTTCTATCCAAGCTCGGCCTCCCCTCAAACTACTGGCACCAGTCATGAAGCGCCAAATACACGAGCATAGCCTCGTGGCAAAGCGCTCAATTTGTTTGCTCAAAAACTGTGTTTATCCCTCCAAAAGAGGCTAGATTTCATATTGAAGAGTATCCCACAAGAAACACCCTTCTTCTCTTCTTTTTTTCCTGCGACAAACATTTCACTGCAGACTGCTTCACAAATCTTGACCAGTTTCAATGTGAATTTTGTGAGACTGACTCCTTAAAGTGGTGCAGTTCCTACACTTAAAGCTAGGGTAGACGATGTTGTCCAAAAGCACTGTAGCACACAAGTGCCACTGCGGGTCAGCTAGACACAGGTGAGACCACCGCCAGTGAGTTCAAACGTCCTTTATTGTCTATCAGTGGGCCCAATCCCCACCCCCCAATTCGGCAGGCTTCACTAGCCGCTGCCGCCACACTGAGCAGTCCTTGGTCCTGGTCGTCCTGGTCTTCAGCCTTTTCAGGCTTGTGTGCTCTGGCCTCTTCAGCCTGCTGCTGTCAGTCCAGCTCTCCTCTCTTCTCTCCCGGTCCAGCACCCTACTTCAAGCAGGAGAGAGAGCAATCACCTCAATCGCCAGCACCTGCTGCACCTTGGGCACAGGCTCCCTGAGCCGCCTCCCTCTCTCCTGCATCAGAGAGCAAACCACGCCCCTCCTCCACAAGCACTTTTTGTCATACTGAGTGAAATGCTCCTTGCCCCCTGGGAGAAGTCAATACATCATGTGGACGGAAAAAGGTGCGGAAAAAATCTGACAACTGTAGCGGACAAAGGACAGTAAAAACTCCGACTAATCATAAGGCGCGGACTGCTCTTAAAGCGATACTTCAACATTTTGGCAAATTGGCCCATTTAGGGCAATTCCTTAGTCATTTAGAACAGCCTACTTACTTTTTTTGTGAGGGCGAGCTGTTGTTTATTCAGCAGTAGGTCTGAGGAGAGCTTCACAGCAGACATAATGGAAGTGGATGGTACAGTTGCTTCCCTCGTCAAACTCATCAAATACACAATCCAACAACCCCAAAACATTCGGATGGACACGTTATAATCTGCACATTCACTACGCTGTGAAACACCTACAAATAATATTGTAGCGTTACGACACTGAAGCAAATACTGGGAACTACTTTTTCTTTTGAGATCACTACGCCCAGACGCCATGTTTAGTAAGTAGTTCCGTTTTAGCAATCTTCGCAAAAACCACTCAATCTCGTAATTTTGCATTAATATTTCACAGTGTAGTGAATGTGGGGATTATAACATGTCCACCAAAGTGTTTTGGGGTTGTTGGATTGTGTATTTGATGACTTTGACGAGGGAAGCAACTGTACCATCCACTTCCATTATGTCTGCCGTGAAGCTCTCCTCAGACGCACCGCTGAATAAACAACAGCTCGCCCTCACAAAAAAAGTAAGTATGCTGTTCTAAATGACTAGGGAATTGCCCTAAATGGGCCAATTTGCCAAAATGTTGAAGTATCGCTTTAAGAAACCAATCAAATCCCTTCACCGTTCTACCAGCCCCCCGCGCGTACATTTCAGTGGCGTGCACTGGCCCTGTTCAGTGTGCGCGCGCTTTGCCAAGGCGCTCTCAGCGCTCGCGGCTCGCGTGAAAAATAGACCGAAGCGGAGCGGGCGCGCTGCGTTCCTATGCGCGTTGTGTGCAGGCAGTCACAAAGGTTAATAACATTGGAGGCGATCATATGGCGTCATTTTAGTGCCAAAATTCCGCGCGCAAAAAAATCATAATTGCGCACAGTTAAACCACTCTCTGTGCGCTCGCGATGCCTCTCAGCGCGCGCGTGGTCTCTTTCTGCGCGCGCGCGGTCACTTTTTACGCGCGCGACATCACTTTTTGTTTGCGTGCGAGCTCTTTCTGCGCGCGCGGTGACATGTCTGAGCTGTCTGCTCGCGCAGTGGTGTTGAGTTTTGGCACTCAGGGGGCGGGCTTTGAGTTGACGCCACTCAACCCCCCTCTCCTTTGTGATTGGTTGCTCTAAACGTCTACTGTCTTCAAATGGGTCTATTACTTTTGTGACTTATGAAACTTATCAACATATCACCTGCTCAAAACAAAGGAAAAAAAAAAGCAAAAGTACTTCACTGATCCTGGCATAAAATCAAATGAAATCTGAGAGAGAGAGGGAAAAAGACAGAAAAAAAGGAGAAAAAATTAACTATGAATGTAGGATAGGTATAATTGAATAACAGATATAAACTAAATAACATAATTAGAGTTTAAATATCGTTTTAAGACAGATTTAATCAAACAACAAATATAAACTAACAGATATGAATTAGATAATTTACATATAAATCTAAGACACATATACTTAAATAAATAACAGATATACACTAGCAGATACAAATTAAATGTAATTAAAAAAAATCTAAGACAGATTTATACTTAGATGGATAACAGATATACACTAACAGATATAAATCAAATATAATTTACATATACATTTCAGACAGATAGCCTTGATGGCTCCATGAAAACGTTTTTATTCCTTCTTTCTCCTCCCAGGAAACAGCCAGGTCTCCTCCACAGTAATCAAATCACTGTATGGAGGTCATGTTATGTCAATTTTACTCCTCAATTTTCCAATTCTGCCGCCAAACGATGACTACCCGCCCTACTTAACCTCTGATTGGCTCTGACCGGAAGACAGTAGACGTTTAGAGCAACCAATCACAAAGGAGAGGGGGGTTGAGTGGCGTCAACTCAAAGCCCGCCCCCTGAGTGCCAAAACTCAACACCACCGCGCGAGCAGACAGCTCAGACATGTCACCGCGCGCGCAGAAAGAGATCGCACGCAAACAAAAAGTGATGTCGCGCGCGTAAAAAGTGACCGCGCGCGCGCAGAAAGAGACCACGCACGCGCGGAGAGGCATCGCGAGCGCCCAGAGAGTGGTTTAACTGTGCGCGATTATGATTTTTTTGCGCGCAGAATTTTGGCACTAAAATGACGCCATACGATCACAAACTCCGTGCGCGCGGCGCTTCCGCATCCAGTGCGTTCGCTCCCAACGGGAGCTCCTCCAATGGGGTGGGAGCTGGGCGGAGCCTTGGGGAGATGCTACATTCGTGCTACATGCTAGTTTTCTAAGATCGCCGACCCTAGCTTTAAACCATCAGATTAACATACAGTCAGTATCTGACCTGCATTCTGAAAATAGTAATTTCCTCAAATTGAATTCCAAGGCGTGTTTAAGTGAGTGACCTCTGTGTTGATTTGTAGAATTACTAATGTTACTCAATATGAAAATACTCCATCGTGCCACAGGTGCTAAAACTACCTATAACAGCCTATGGCTGACTTTGGCAGTCTCTGAAAATCATGATACAGCTGCTTTAAAGACCCATGAAAAGAAAATAATAAGAAATCCAGTCCTGTTCTTTCAATAAACAATCATATTTACTAACAAATATGTAAATTCAGAGCTGAAGTAGTGCTTTGCTCATGTTGTTTATATGTATTCATTGAATCTATTTCTGTTTTGAATCACATAAACATTCTGATATTAGCTTTATGAACAAAATGTTGATGATACAGCCTTAATTCTTGACATAATAGTTCAAATTACAGTTCTTGTATTTCAACAAACATTTCAAGTTAAAATGTCGACTGTTTCGAAGTTTCTCACCAAATATGTGTGTTCCAGCTGATCAACTGCAGCTAAAGTTGTCGAATCAGTTGAAATGTGAACAGAAGCAGAGGTGCTGCTTTGAGAAATCTTCTGAATTCTTGATCTGGCGTCAAAAGAGGAAATTATCTCTCTGTGGCATCTCCAGCTCATTGAGGTGTGAATGACTCATTTCTGCAGCTCAGCACTTCACACCTCTTTACCTTTCGCACAACAACTCAAATTCTTAACCAGTTTTTTAGGCTTGTTTTCAGTCAAATTGTCTAATTCCACATGATTTAAAAGAAATTCATTAGTTGTATTAGATTTTCTGCCAACAGAACAAATGAAAATAGTTTTGATTTAAGAAGCATTATCTTCAAACAAGATTCTTTATCCTGCTGAAACATACTTTTTATCAAGTAGAATTAGTTTGACTGACATCCGGCATCCAGCGCCCGACCCCCGCACACCTCCTCGGCTCTCTTCCCCGCAGCAGCGTGTCAGACTGAGAGCTCTGACCGCGGGTTGAATCACTCTAAGAGACAAACATGTTCAACCTGCAGCCCAAGTCCGAAAAACCATGAACTTAAATAGAAAAAAAAAGAATATAAAAACTACAAAAAAATAAAGGAAAATCACAATTATATTACTATTTTTATTTTATTTTGTTTGTTCTGTCTCACAAAAATTCCACTTCCTTCATTTTGATGACTCTTCAGCTCAGACTAAATGGAGTTCTGCAGGGTTCTGTGTTTGGGTCCATACTTTTCACATTCTACTTCGTGTGGTGCTTACCCCACCTACGGGCTTCGGTATTAGTACTCTCCTCTGGCGCAAGCCAACCACTGAGACCGAAACCGATGCGCCAATCCCCGACGCGCGCTGGCACACTGCCACGCCCCTCACCAAGGGGATATAATCAGCGCGCGCCTGCTCCACTTCCTTCTTCTTTCTCAGCCCTTGAGACATTTGAAGCTCTGTTCAAGACCAAGATTTTCAAGACGGACAAGTCGGCCCGCAAAGAGTCGCCATCCGGCGTCGGGCCGTTCTCCTGCCACAGCTGCGGCACAGCACTCCTGGAGCAAGACCGCCACGAGCGCTGCTTCACCTGCCTGGGCTGGCAGCGTCAGCGCCAGCAGGCATCCTGCCCTGCCTGCCTCGACCTATACCGCTCGAGGAATCCGAGCGGCGAATGACATTCATGGGCGCTGTTTCACCGACTCCCACTCTGGGCGATGCCAGCGCAGACTTCAACGCCGTTCCCACTTCTTTCATTGACTGGGCCAAGTCGGGCGGGGATCTCCTCAGCTGCCGCAGCTCTTCTGCATCGGAAAAATCTGCTCGGCACGATGATTCCCTCTCCACGTTCTCCAGAGCCAGCTGTCAGAGTGCCCCATCCCGAGCCTGTGGAACACCTCGCGGGGTTCTTCACCTCCACTGCTGAACACATCGGCCTGGCACTCCCGCCGCAACCACCTGAGCTGGCGCAGTGCGACTTCACTCTCGGGCTAGCAACCCAGTCACGGGCTCAGTCACGGGCTCAGTCCCGGACTGCGGTGCTGTGTCCCGCCGTGCCATCGTTCCACTCCTATGTGCAGCGTGACTGGTGTGCGCTGCTTACCGCCAAGGGGGTGGTGCAGGGCTACCGTGAGTACTGCCGTGTGGACGGCTGGCCGCCTGTCTCCGGAGTACCTATGGTAGAGGACTCTGTGAGGCTCTGCCTGTTACCCACCTCCACTCCGTGGCCCGGCGGAAAATCCATGCTGCCGTCTGAAAGAGACAGGCACATGGCGGGCTTCCTGGATTGTGGTTATGCTAATGGAAATCAAGTGTTCGCCTTAGCTAACAATATGACCTTTCTCCTAGGCTCCATCGATAAGCTCTCCCACAAGCGGTCAAAACTGTCGCTGGAGGACATCGAGGAGATCCAGAACACAGCCAAGGTCCTGATGCGCATGTGCCCCGCCACTGCCATCAACAGAGTCTGCGCCATGACCAGCGCCCAGCTTGCCATGAGGCACCTGTGGCTTGGCCTCTCGTCCTTCGCTGAACGGGACCAGAAGGGGATCCTGGGGCTTCCCCTTCGACTTCCTCCCTCTTCGGTCCAGACATTCAGGTGATCATCGACCACCTGAAGGCGGCGACCCGAGGCTCTCAGCAGCTTGCCCCCCACCTTCACCCCCACCGTGTGCCGAACCACAAGGGACGGCACCCTGCAGAACGACGGAGGTCTACCCCGTGGGATGCCGCGGCACCTGACCAGACCTGCTGAGCTGCCCACCAGTCGTCTTCCTCCCGGGGCTCCGACCAGCCGAGATGGTCCCACACTCCCGAGTCACGGTGCGCCTCGTCTGCTCGTCTACCTGCATCATCTGTTGTGAAAAATGTGACAATTAAAGGCCGTCAGGCTCGTTACATCACTAAAGAGCAGCAGTCCTTCCTATCTCACCGTGCTTGCATGACTGAAGCATGTCCAGCTCGGCAGAGCTCTCCCCCTCCCTTTCTCCGGTGCCTCACAAAGCGGAGTGCCGAGTTGACCGGCGCGCTCACGACGGTGCCCGGGCATCGTGACAAGTAGCAGCCCCCTGCCGCGCCCGCCTTGCGGAGCTGTACGGAGTGTGCCTGCGGCTTCTCAACTGCAGCGCTCGCTCCGCCGGATGCCTCCCGCCACCGCATTAAGCAGTGCCACCTCAACGCCGCTCCCTCAAGAGTTACGCCCTGTAGTTCGCGTGTTGCCCGCCTCTTTTCAAGGGGAGCCTTCATACGCGGCTGGCGTGCCCTGCGGGGGTGGCCGCTCGTGGCTGATCCCCGATGGGCCCGACGCCTTACTGCAGGCATGGGGTGCCCTTCAGTCTCGCCCCGTCCTGGGCAGGAGACTCTTGGCCTGGAAGCTGAGAGGGTGAGACTAGTGAGACTAGATCTCCCCCCGGCTGTGGTATCCACCATCCAGAGCGCCAGGGCCCCCTCTACTGTCAAGGCTTACAGGTCTCGGTGGCATCTCTTCACGTCATGGTGCTCGGAGCAGGGTTGGGACCCGGTCTCCTGCGCTATCGGCGGGGTGTTGGAGTTTCTGCAGGCTCTGCTGGACAGTGGTCGCGCTGTGTCCACTCTCGTGGTGTTTGCATCAGCCATTGCGGTGGGCCATGACAGCTTCGGCCGCTTCTCTGACATGCCCACACAGTCACCCGCTGGTGAAGCGGTTTCTAAGTGGGCCGTGTCGGCTGAGGCCGCCCACCCAGGCATGTGGTTTCCCCGTGGGACCTCTACACAGTGTTGGATGGTCTGAGGGGGCCCCCCTTCAAGCCTTTCCAGCAGGCAGAGGACCGCTTTCTCTCCTTTAAGGCTGCTCTCCTGTTGGCGCTCGCATCCGCCAAGAGGGTTAGGGATTTCTGTGCTCTGTCCGTCCATCCCTCCTGCATGGTGTTCAGTCAGGACGGGGGACTGGTGCATCTTTGGCCTAACCCGACCTTTCATCCCAAGGTGATCACTTCGGCCTTCCGGTCAAGAGTGATCCGGATCAGGGCACTTGGCTCCCTGCCTGGCTCATCAGGGGACAACCCTCGGTTGCATTTGCTGTGTCCGGTCAGGGCTCTACGTTGGTACGTTGAGCGCACAGCTGGCTTTTGCACTATGGACCAGCTGCGGTTCGGGACCAGGGGGCATGGAGCCCCGCTGTCCTCCCTGCGTCTCGCCCACTGGGTCGGGGGCATTATTGCAGATGCCTACGAGGTGCTGCATCACCCACCGTCGGCGGTGATTCGCGCTCATTCCACACGGAGCATGGCTGCCTCTGCGGCCCTGTGCAGAGGTGTCACGGTGGGTGATATCTTCCAGGCTGCCTCTTGGGCTTCCGCGTCCAGCTTTGTGCATTCATATCTGATGGATATGTGCACAGACACTGTGGCCATGTCAGATTTCAGCATGAACAGGAGTTCTGTCACTTAACTGTGTTGGCTCTCGTCCAGTCCGGCTCTGCTTCCCCGGGGGGGATCCAGGCCGGGTGTGGTTACAGCCCGCCGTTGTGACTTGGTGTCTCAGCCGGCATGTGTGTGCGCTGTTGTTACGGTGCTTTGGCATGTCTGCGGGCGGCGCCTCGCTGCGAGGCTGCCTGCCGCTGATGTTTTGGAGGTTTTGGTGTGGCTATACTGGACGTACGGCCTGCCTACTTCCTTTTTCCACACCAATCCTGTCAGCACGCCAGCTGGGAGTACATTTATCCCTACGGCCTCCGCCTTGGTGAGTACCAATAGCGACGCCCATAGATGGGCGAAGTACACCACACGAAGTAGTTACTAAACGTAACTCCAGTTCTACAAGTGTGTGCGTGCCCACCCAGCTGTCTTGCTTCCTTTTCTACTGGCTGTTCAGACGAAGGAAGTGGAGCAGGTGCGTGCTGATTATATCCCCTTGGCGAGGGGCGTGGCAGTATGGCAGTGTGCCAGCGCACGTGGGGAATTGGCGCGTCGGTTTCAGATTTGTCTCAGTGGTTGGCTGGCGCCAGAGGGGAGTACTAATAGCGAAGCCCGTATGTGGGCACGCGCATGCACGTAGAACTGGAGTTACATTTAGTAACTACTAATTATACATGCTTCCTGTGGAGCAGCAGTTCACAAACTTTTTCTTGACAGACCCAAATTAAAGCATTTTTTTCTATTTAACCTTTTTCACTTTCATCAATTCAAGAGTCTCATGACTTTATGTCAAAGAAAAAAAATGTATGTGTAAAGCATTAACACAATGATTTTGTGGGAAAAAACCAAAATGAATGAAGTTTTCTATTGTCATTACTTAAATGACCACAACAATAGATACTGTTGAGACTGAATTTGCAATGAAAAAAGGATGCTTGAAACCTGTAAGTCTCAGCACAGGTTCTTTTATTCCATTAAAGAAGATGATCAGACAGAGGAAAAGATCTAAAGGCTAGCAATCAAATCTAAAGACTAGCAATCAAATCAAAATACGAGACGTCTCGGACCCCCGCCCTGCGAGAACTGATCTCAGTCAGAACCCCAGGCGAAATGGTGTCTGACCGATTACAAACAAGGGATTTTATTCCCTCTGTTTGCCCAGTAAGGGAGGGGTGCTTTCCTCCACTTCTTCCTTGGATTTACGACCAGAGCAGACAGATACCAGACCTTCTTCCCAGTTCACTGTGGCAATTTTAATGGCTTGGCTTATCATGGCAGGCCATGAGTTGAGATGTTTAGACTTCTTCCTCTCTTAAAGCACTTATGCAACAATAAGATGGACTACATGGTAAATGCCATTTAAACGCTGTAGGAGCTTAAATACAATTTTGGTTTATTTAACGTGGAAATTGTGATTTCATGTTTGAATGTTTATTTTTGTTTGTGATGATTAAGGACTATTTTCATGGTTGAAATATTTACATGTGATTATTTACAGTTCATGATGTGGTAATTATATTTGAAAATATGTTTATAAATAAGTTAGGGTTAAAATGCCATATGGATAAAGTTAGTTAGAAATTGTGGAGGTTTTCTTATAATTTGCATATTTAATCGTTTGTGAAAAAACTTAAGTTTCGTTTTTGAGTGTGGCTGTCTGGGATCTGACAGGCAGACAGGCTAGTGGAGTGGAGCCACACAGTTTTTCGACCTCTCTCTCTCTTTCTCTCATTTTCTCTTTGTTGATTTGTATTTGTATCTTTGGATATTACCTTTGTTATTTGCTTGTTTTTGTGGACATTATATTTTTGTAACGTGACTTTAAAGTTCAACTAAACGTTTTAAAAGGAAACGAGGATCGTGTGGAGTTTTTTTTTTTCGGTTTTTCATGTGTGGACTTAAGGAGGGAATAGGAGCGACGGACTTAGGCTTCATGAACCAGGAAACTACATTAGTCGAAAAACTTGCTCTTCGTGGACGGACTTATTGTGGAACTGCCTGTCTGAGAACGGATTTTGTGGAGACTTTTGGAAGGAATAATTGGATAACGAGCTGCGCAGTTCTGCCCTGCATGATCGTTAATTGATGAGGATGGCGCTGCTGCTGAAGTCCGTGAGTAAAAAAAAAAAAAATGGATCGTTGCTCTGATGAATGACGAAGTGGGAAGCTGTGATGCTTTTGATATTATTGTGGATTAAAGTGGAACTTTGACTTGTTATGGATGAACAAGAGAGTGGAAAACGGACAGTAAAAATGACTGAGAAAGCAGCAGAGGATTACAAGGCCAGACAAATGCAGACTCGCAGGTCTAAGCTGGCTCAGTTAACAAGCTTGAAGAAGCAGATTGAGCAATTAATGGAAGATGATGCAAATGTGGATGCTGTGAAAGATAAACTTCGTGTTGACTTTAGTGGTTTGCAGGTAGAATTTAAGGAGATAAATTCTGGTCTGCAGAAAATCATGGATGAGGCGGAATATGTGGAAGACCAAAAGAGCTGGTTTGGTCCGAAGCATGACCTCATGGATGGCTTCTTTTGGAGTTGTGAAAAGTGGATGAAAGAAGTTCAGAAACGTGTGGAGCAGGCTGAGAAGTTTGATGCACAGGTAGCTCCTGCAGACAGTAGATCAACCTCATCAAAGGCAACTGTGAAAAGTAAAAGCAGATCTTCATCACGTTGTGGAAGCTCAGTCTCATCATCTTCGACAGTGAGATTAAAGGCAGAAATGGAGCGAGCCTCATTAAAGGCGAAGGCTGCAGCTTTAAAGGAGAAGTTGGCAATAGAAAAGGAAGAAGCAGAGTGGCTTGCAGAGAAAAGATTCAGGGAGGTTCAACTGCAAGCTGAAGAAAAACAGCGAGAAGCAGAGTTTGAAGCTCAGCATAAGAGGGTTGAAGCTGCTTTGAAGGCAAGGAAGGAGATGCATGCAATGCAGACAGCGCTTGCTGAGTCTGATGCCAAAATGGAAATTTTGCAGAAATATGGAACCATTCAAGAGGATAGCGGCATCATTCACGCTGATCAAAAAGGCAGTAAAGCAGATATCACACCTGCTGTACAGCTATCTTTCCAGGACAACTTTAAGGAATCTAGCTTTACATACAATTCTGCACCAGCACCCATTCAAATGACAACATCTGCATCAAAGACTGAAAATAAAGAGCATCGAGGGCCAGAGCTTGATGAGCTTTGTCAGGCTATCTCTCACCAAGCCAATGTCACAGAATATCTTGTGAAGAACCACAAAGCATCACTGCTGCCAGATCTCACCATACCAGTATTCAAGGGAGATCCATTGGAATACAGATCTTTTATTGGAGCCATTCAACATGGAATTGAAAGTCGCACTGATAACAATCGTGATCGGCTTCAGTTTTTGCTACAGTACACAAGTGGACAACCACATGAGTTGGTTAAGAGCTGCATCCACATGGAATCTTCAGCAGGATATACTAAAGCAAAACAGATGTTGAAGGAGTTTTTTGGTGATGACTTTAAGATTTCAGAAGCCTACATTACAGAGGCGTTGGATTGGCCTACAATTAAGCCTGAAGATGGTGTTGCTCTTCAGTCCTTTGCATTGTTCCTCACTGGCTGTGCCAACACAATGACAGATATTAGCTACATGGAAGACTTGGACAACACAGCTAATATAAAGGCATTAGCAAACAAACTGCCATACAAACTAAAGGAATCCTGGAGAAAGTCTGCCTGTGATCTGCAAGAAAGGACAAAGAAAAGAGTTAAGTTTAAGGACTTTGTTGACTTTTTGAATCAGCAAGTTAAGTATATTTTGCACCCCTTGTATGGAAACATAACAGACACCATTTTGACTAAGAAAGATCCTGCAAAATCCAAACCACAACAACAATTCATGGAGAAGTTCAAAGCGAAGAAGGTGTTCACAACGGCTGTTGTGCCCCCTAAGACAGAGAACGACAAACATTCAGCACCAAAAACACATCCCTCATCAGTGGATGCTACCGGCAAACCTTGTGTTTATTGCAGTGGAGAGAATCACAGCCTCACAGTCTGTGAAAAACTCAAGAGCAAGCTACACAAAGACAAGATTGATTTCTTGAGGAGCAAAGGTTTGTGTTTTGCATGTTTGAAACATGGTCATATGAGTAACAGCTGCAAACAAAAGCTTCAGTGTCAAGAATGCTACAAACTACATCCCACAGTGCTACACATTACGAACAAGGGCTCAAACGAAGAATCAGTAAAGAAAAGTTGTGGACAGCAATCTGTATCAAGTGCGCTTGTACAAACAGCTGGAACTTCTGGTGTCACTGGGGCCGGAAGAGAAGAATATGTTCTTTCGATCATTCCAGTGCGTGTCAAAGCACAAAAGGGAACCAAGACAGTGATGACGTACGCGTTTTTGGATTCAGGTAGCTCGGCTTCCTTTGCTACAGAATCACTGATGAACCAGCTGAACATGAATGGACGCAATATCAACATCTCATTGCGAACCATGGGGCATGATTCAGTTGTGAACACGCGCATTGTGACAGGTCTGGAGATCAGCAGCTTGGATGGTGATCAGTTTGTGGAACTTTCAGAAGTGTATGCACAGAAAGACATTCCTGTAACTAAGGACAATATTCCCCGACAAGAGGATATTGATGGTTGGCCTCACCTACAGGAGGTGAGAATTCCCACGATCCAAGCAGAGGTCGGATTGCTCATTGGAGCAAATGTTCCCAAGGCTATGGAACCGCTGCAAGTGGTTAACAGTGTGGACAATGGACCGTACGCCGTAAGAACAATCTTGGGCTGGACAGTGAATGGACCACTAAGAGGTGGAAGCGAAATAGTGGAAACGAACACACCTTCAGGGATCACTGCAAACCGCATCTCAGTGGCTAAGCTAGAAGATCTCTGGCATCTTCAGTTCAAGCAGGACTTTCCTGATGCTGGACAAAATGAAGACCTTGAGATGTCCAAGGATGACCATCAGTTTATCGACATGGTGTCTCAATCTGCGAAACTCGAAGATGGTCATTACAGTGTTTGTCTTCCAGTAAGGAAGAAATCTTTGCACATGCCAAACAACAGAGCAGTTGCAGAGCAACGTGCATTGAACCTACGCCGAAGATTCTCAAGAGACGCCAAGTTTCACGGAGAATACGTTGCGTTCATGGATGATCTTCTCAAGAAGGGCTATGCAGTGAAGTTTGAGGGAGCTGCATGCGAACACACTGAAGGGAGAACATGGTATTTGCCTCACCACGGGGTCAGACATCCAACCAAGCAGAAATTACGAGTTGTTTTTGACTGCGGAGCAAGCTTTCAGGGAACGGCATTGAACCAACAGCTTCTTCAGGGGCCAGACCTGACAAGTTCGTTAGTGGGTGTTCTCATGAGATTCCGTCAGGAGAATGTGGCAGTCATGGCTGACGTCGAGGCCATGTTCCACCAAGTCAGAGTCAACAGTGAAGACACAGATCTCCTTAGGTTTCTTTGGTGGCCTGAAGGAAACTACGACCTGAATCTCATTGAACACAAGATGTTAGTGCATATTTTTGGTGCCACATCCTCACCAAGTGTGGCAACCTTTGCGCTTCAGAAGTGTGCAACAGATTTTGCAGAGGAGTTTGGTCAGGAGACAGCAAAAACGGTCAAGACCAATTTTTACGTGACAACTGTCTCAAGTCAGTTTCTGATGAAGATGCAGCTATCACGCTGTGTGCTGACTTGAGAAGCATGTTGGCAAAGGGTGGATTTCGACTGACAAAATGGTCCAGCAACAGCAGGAAACTACTCAGCTCAATCCCAGAGAGGGAGAGGGCTCAAGGGTTTCAAGATCTGGACTTGGACGAGGACAATCTTCCAATGGAGAGGACTTTGGGTATCCAGTGGTGTGCTGAATCAGACCAATTCAGGTTCAAGATCAGCCTCAAGGATCGGCCACACACAAGGAGAGGTTTGCTTTCCCTGGTTAGCTCCATCTTTGACCCATTGGGGTTTCTCGCTCCAGTAGTACTTCCTGCTAAAATAATTCTACAAGATTTGTGTCGGCAGAAGTATAGCTGGGATGAAGAGCTGCCAGACAGCGTGGTTAAGATCTGGAAAAAGTGGATTTCAAGTCTAGCTCAGCTTGAGAAATTTGGAGTCAACCGCTGCGTCAAGTCAAGACAATTTGGTGTGCCAGTCTACGCTCAGCTTCATCATTTCGCTGATGCGAGTGAAGATGCCTACGGAACAGCAAGCTACCTGCTGCTGCGATCTGAAACTGATGAAGCGCAGTGCAGCTTGGTCATGGCAAAGGCAAGGGTCGCACCATTGAAGTCTCCAACCATCCCAAGAATGGAATTGACAGCGGCCACAGTTGCGACTAAGATGGACAAACTTTTGAAGAAGGAGCTGGAGCTGGAACTTGATGAGTCTGTCTTTTGGACTGACAGCACGGCTGTGCTAAAATATCTCAACAGCGAAAGCACCAGATTCAAGACGTTTGTCGCTAATAGGGTCTCAGCAATCCTGGAGTACTCTAAAACATCACAGTGGAGATACATCAACACCACCTTAAATCCCGCTGATCATGTCTCCAGAGGACAAACTGTGGAAGCATTTTTGAAAAATGAGAGCTGGCTTTCAGGACCAAGTTTCTTGCTCAGCTCACAGGACCAATGGCCCAAGAATCCGGATCCTGGAAGGCTGGATATTGATGACCCAGAGGTCAAAAGAGTGACTCAAGTGCATGTCATCCAGGCACAAGAACCAAAGGATTTCATGGACCAGTGGATGAACCACTACTCTTCTTGGACAGCATTGAAACGTGCTGTAGCGTGGTTTCTGAAACTTAAGGAGTTACTGAAAGAGCTTAAAGATAAGAGGAAAGAACTAAAGGTGTCAGGAGGAGAAAGCAAGATGGTTGAGATCAAGAAAGCTTTCAAAGGAAAGAAGCTGAAGTGTGACGACTTGATCGAAGCAGAAACAGAAATCGTGAAGTACTGTCAAAGGCAAAATTTCAAAGAAGATTTGGCTATGCTGAAGGAACATCAAAGGGTGAAGAAAAGTAGCTCACTTTTCAAGCTGAATCCAGTACTTCAAGATGGAGTTATAAGGGTTGGAGGAAGGTTGAGCCGTGCAGCTATGCCTGACGACTCTAAGCAGCAAGCTATTTTGCCTAAGGACTCACACATCACCAAACTTGTGTTGAGACACATTCACGAAGTTACAGCTCATGCAGGACGCAATCACATGTTGGCTCAACTACGGCAGAAATTCTGGATCCCTGGAGCCAGTGGAGCCATCAAAAGTTATCTCTCCAAGTGCGTCATCTGTAAAAGACTACATGGACCTACTGGCAAGCAACTTATGGCAGATCTACCAACATGCAGAATCCTGCCGGATGATCCTCCATTCACGAGAGTCGGCATGGATTACTTCGGTCCGTTTCTGGTGAAAAGAGGAAGAGGACAAATAAAGAGATACGGTGTGATCTTCACATGTCTTGCCTTAAGAGCGGTGCATCTAGAGATTGCCTCTTCACTTGACACTGATGCATGTCTCAATGCGATCAGAAGGTTTATAGCCAGAAGAGGTCAAGTCAGAGAGATGTATTCAGATAACGGAACCAATTTCAGGTCAGCAGACAGTGAGTTGAAAAAGGCAATCAAAGATTGGAACACTACCAAGATTGAGAAACATTTGCAACAGAAAGGTGTTCAGTGGCATTTCAACCCGCCAGCAGGTTCTCACCATGGAGGAAGCTGGGAGCGATTAATCCGCTCAGTGAGGAAAATCCTGAACATCACAGTCAAGGAACAGCCTTTGGATGAAGATGGTCTCCACACCTTATTTTGTGAAGCAGAGGCAGTGATTAACAGCAGGCCCATCACAAAGGCATCATCCGACCTCAATGATTTAGAGGCCTTAACGCCCAATCACCTGTTGTTGATGAAGGTCAAACCTGATTTACCACCAGGAGTATATCAGAAGGAAGACCAGTATGCTAATCGCCGCTGGAGACAGGTGCAATACCTTGCGGATGTCTTCTGGAAACGCTGGTGCAAAGAATATCTCACACAGCTCCAAGAACGTCAGCGATGGTCTACACCGAGAAGAAACTTCTGTGTGGGTGATGTGGTCCTGATCGTGGACGACACTGCTCCCAGGAATTCATGGCTACTTGGAAGAATCGTGGAGACTTTTCCTGACAGAAATGGTCTTGTTCGTCAGGTTAAAGTAAAAACCAAAACCAACGAGCTTTGTCGCCCTATAACGAAGCTATGTCTTCTTCAGGAATCAGAAGAGGACTGATGGACTGTTCTGAAGTCAATAGGAACAGTGGGCTGAAGAAAGGGCTCAAGAGCAATGTTTTACATAATGAAAGTAATATTATTTAAGCTCCTTTGAGTTATGTTTGCTCTTTTTGAGTAATTGTTTCAAGGACGTTGATAACAATTAGGGGCCGGAAATGTAGGAGCTTAAATACAATTTTGGTTTATTTAACGTGGAAATTGTGATTTCATGTTTGAATGTTTATTTTTGTTTGTGATGATTAAGGACTATTTTCATGGTTGAAATATTTACATGTGATTATTTACAGTTCATGATGTGGTAATTATATTTGAAAATATGTTTATAAATAAGTTAGGGTTAAAATGCCATATGGATAAAGTTAGTTAGAAATTGTGGAGGTTTTCTTATAATTTGCATATTTAATCGTTTGTGAAAAAACTTAAGTTTCGTTTTTGAGTGGGGCTGTCTGGGATCTGACAGGCAGACAGGCTAGTGGAGTGGAGCCACAGTTTTTTTGACCTCTCTCTCTCTCTCTTTCTCTCATTTTCTCTTTGTTGATTTGTATTTGTATCTTTGGATATTACCTTTGTTATTTGCTTGTTTTTGTGGACATTATATTTTTGTAACGTGACTTTAAAGTTCAACTAAACGTTTTAAAAGGAAACGAGGATCGTGTGGAGTTTTTTTTTTTTCGGTTTTTCATGTGTGGACTTAAGGAGGGAATAGGAGCGTCGGACTTAGGCTTCATGAACCAGGAAACTACAAACGCTATACGTTACGCTATACGCTATACGTTAAAAAACGCTATATAAGCGTAGTCCATTTACTAAATGGACAACACTTATATAGCGTTTTTTACCCTGCACTGACAGAGCCCACAGCGCTTTACACTGCAATATCACATTCACCCATTCACACTCACACACCAGTGGAGGCAGCTGCCATGCAAGGCACTCAGTTCATCCACTGGGGGCGATGTAGGGTTCAGTGTCTTGCCCAAGGACACTTCAACATGCAGACAGGGGGAGACAGGGATCGAACTAACAACCTTCCGATTGAGAGATGACTGCTCTCCCCACTGTTAATCCTCTGACCAAATCTTTCTCCAAGGCTATAGTTTAACATCGTTTATAGCTCACTCAAAGGTTAAACTAAAGTGACCTTTCAAATATGCCGTCACAAGTACAAAAGCAGAGTGGTAAAATCACAGCTCAGTCACACAAATAGAACAGAAATATACAGCAATACAAAGTTCATAAAACCAGGATAAAATGGAAAAAGAAATGCAACAATAAATCGAGATAAAACTTGTTTAAATATACACAGAAAATATGGAACTTCAATACATGCTGATTTATCTTCAGAATGGAAACAGACATCAGCTCCGTCCAATACTCTGCATGAATATAAATGTCTTAATCCTCTACAGAGCTGCACCACTTCTTATATACAGGCCTGGTTCATGCTGAGATCCAGCAAAACAACAGATTTCATGACAAAAATGACAAACATGCAGGTAGAAATGATCAGAATTAATAAAGCAGGTCACTGACGATGGATTTAACGTCTTGGGTTTCTCCTTGTGGCCCATTATGCTGGACTTTCAATCACTTTGACGTCATCTGCTTCTGGTGAGTCCTGTGTGGAAATGAGACGACACACAGCAATAAAGTGTCATCCCCCATCTGAAGGGCGAAGACTCTCTCAAGTCAATTACTATGTTATTAGTTACTTCTTTACATTCGTAACCTGAAGAGTTAATGAAGGGTTGATTTTCTTCTTCTGAATTTAAAGGAATACTCCGAAGATTTTGGACCCACGCCCTTTCCCTATCACTGACAAAGTTAGACAAGCTCATAAATACCAAAATCTTCAGAGTATTCCTTTAACTATTATACACAGCAAATTTTCCAGTGTTGAATTAACTCTGAAAGTGTTAAAGAGTGGTCTCATATATACACTTTTGTAGTGTTAAAATGTCAACACTGACCAGTGTTAATTTTCTAATGCTGACACTTTGTGGAGTTATATTAATATTCCTCTCTGTTGACCAGTGTTTCTATTTAACTCGATACAGTGTTAATTCTTAGAATGAACACTTTAAAGTGTATATTTTAACACTTACATTTAACACTACAACAGTGTATATATGAGACCACTCTTAACACTTTCAGAGTTAATTCAACACTGGGAAATTTGCTGTGTACTTATTAAAACCATGTGTTTACCTTCACTTGTTTGCGGCAATGTCTCCATCTGAACCAGCTGAAAGAAAGAGAAAGTAAACCTATGAATATTTTGAACTGTAACTTTATGAAATGATGACATTGTCTGCAGATGGAAAAGTTTGTCTCACCACTCAAAGATGACGATTGTACAGTAGAGAGATACAACCTGAAGGATCATCAGTGTTTTGAAGACGAGTTCAGTCCTCAGTTCATCTGCAGAGAAACACGTGATCTTAATACTGAGAGTTTTCTCTAACTTAGACAATAGTTTCCAGTCTTTGCTGGATCCAAAAGCAACATAAATTAAAAACAGTCTGGTGACAAACTGCTTCAACATCTCCGATTATCCAGTCAGAGACACTCAGTTTAATGTGCTCGTGATGGAGCCAAAAGCAGACATTATTTTCACTGATTAACCCTGAAAATCATCTTAATTCTCAAACAACATTGACGTAAACATGTCCCCTTGTAGTTCTATGAAAAGAGGATCAGCAGTCGTTGAGAACCTGAATCATTTGTTCTCAATACTGAAGAAGTATTTTGTGCTTTTCAAAGGTAAGACGACACCAGAAAACACAGAGATGCAGTTTATTTTTCCTCAGGTTTCCAGTGATGGTGATATCATGGCTGTCAAATGGGTTTGTAATAAAGTCTGTAAAAAGGTTCTACATAAAATATCCACATTAAATTGGGACAAGAGGGAAGAGAAAAATCATCAACACACATATATATGAAGAAACATACATACAAAAATAATAAAATGATTAAATTTACCTGCTTTGTTCACAGGAATCCATGATGACATCTGATTACCGAGAGCATTTTCAATCACACAGTAAAAACTTTCTGGATCTGTTATGTCAGCCACATTAAAGGTGTAAAAGTCTCCTTCAGACACTTTGATGGGTCCATGGTCACTGTTCTTGAACCAGGTGAAGCTGCTGACGGCAGGTTTGGCTCTGCTGGAGCAGGTCAGGGTCACCCAGCTCCCTGATGGACTGATGGAGACTGTGGTGTCTTTAGGAGAATCTGAGGGGAAAATAAGACTCAGATTAACTTGATTCATCAGAAACATCTGAAGTGTGATGAGCTGACAGGATCACTCACATGAAACCCTGAGAGTTAACTCTGTCTCAGGTGTTTTCACAGGTTCTCCTCCAGCAACAGGATACACAGCAGAGCAGCTGAGGCTGAATCCATCATGTGTGTCTGACAGAGTGAGGGTCTTCTGGATCTGAGTGATGAAGGTTCTGTTTGAGTTTTCCTCAGTTTGGCTGTGAGCGTCTTGTTGGAGGCTCCAGGTGAGTTGAGGAGGGGAGTGTGAACAGGGAGTGAGAGCTGAGCAGGTTACAGTGACAGACTCCTTCTCCTTCAGGTCCTTCAGATCAGCTGAGACTTCTAATCTGGGCCTCGGAGGAGAACCTGCAGTTTCACATTAAACACACATTATACCTGTAAAACTACGACATATGACAGTTTCTGCAACTTTTTCTAGTAACTAAGCCAATTCTTTGTCACTTCAGATTAATATATCAATCAGAAAAACAACTTTAAACATTGAATAAATCCAGAGAAAGCTGTGAACTGAGTTTTCAGTCAATAACTACAATAATTTCCAGATTGTTTCCGAATGAGAATGAGGCCGCACGGTGGCGCAGTGGTTAGCGCTCTTGCCTCACAGCAAGAAGGCCCTGGGCCTTTCTGTGAGGAGTTTGCATGTTCTCCCCGTGTGTGCGTGGGTTCCCTCTGGGTACTCCGGCTTCCTCCCACGGTCCAAAAACATGCATGGTAGGTTAATTGATCACCCTAAATTGCCCCTAGGTATGAATGTGTGAGTGAATGGTTGTTTGTCTATATATGTCAGCCCTGCGACAGACTGGCGAACTGTCCAGGGTGTACCCTGCCTTCGCCCACAGCAGCTGGGATCGGCTCCAGCCACCCGCGACCCCAAAAAGGGATAAAGCGGCAGAAAATGAATGTTTCCGAATGAATACTGACAGTTTCATGTTAGATACAGCAGTGCAGACATTACTTCCCTGTTGTTGCAGGAAACAAAAGCAAATGATGATGATTTCATCAATGAAAAGATTCATCAAAAATGTCATGGAGTCAGATTCAAATCATAAATGTGATATTTTATCTTTTAAAAGCACATAAATGAAGCAGTCTTACCTTTCAGTTTTATTTCAACAGGATCTAAAGCAGCTGTTGCCTTGAATGATTCACTCTCAATTCGAAAGAAGAACTTTGTGGTTTTTTCAAGTTTCAATACATTGAACTTGGTGGTGCAGTCTCTTTGTTTCAGGTCTCCAATGATGCTGATATCAGGGTAGTTAACTGCATCACTGCTGTTAAAAACTATTCTTTCTGGATAACCATGAAAAGGTGCATCATCTTTAATCCACACTGCAACTATTTTTCTTCTGTTGTCAAAGCCTTTCTCTGAAGCAGGTCTGAAGCTACAGGGGATAATCAAACAGGATCCATTCACTGCTTCCAGACTCCTCGGTGCAGTGATGAAGAGATCAGCTTCTTCACCGGCACAAAGAACCAAATTAGCTGGAAAAACAAACAATTTGTGAGCTCAATTTACAATCTGAATCACTGATTAAAAACCTTCAAATCATTCTACAAATATATTAAATAACATCAACAGAGAGCTCACCTGGGAGGAAGAAAACAGTCAGAAGAAGAAACATGTTGACTGGAACCTGCACATTCACACAGTGGACATGTTAAAGGAACCCTATAATGAAAAGTGGACTTTCATGAGCTTTTAACATTGTTAGTGTGTGATAACCTCACAAAAAAAAATAAATAAATAAATTCAAGTCAGTATTTCATTTTATTCACACATATTTGAGTAATCTACATGAATATTCTGTCCAAGCTCGGCCTCCCCTCAAACTACTGGAACCAGTCATGAAGCGCCAAATACACGAGTATAGCCTCGTAGCAAAGTGCTTAATTTGTTTGTTTGCTCAAAAACTTTTTTTACCCCTCCAAAAGAAGAGCACAGCCATCAAGAGTGGTTGGATTTTGTATTGGGGAGTGTACCACAAGAAACACACTTCTTTATTTTTTCTGTGACAAACATTTCACTGCTGACTGCTTAACAAATCTTGGCCGGTTTCAACGTGGATTCTGTGAGGCTGACTCTTTAAAGTGGTGCAGTTCCTCCACTAAAGCCATCAGATGGACATCCAGAAAGTACATCTGACCTGCATGCTGCAAACAGTACTTTCATCAAATTGAATTCCAAGGCGTGGTTAAGTGAGTGACCTCTGTGTCGATGTGTAGAATTTACTGCTGTCAAAATTATCGCGTTAATGGGCGACAATTAATTTTTAGAATTAGTGCCGTTAAAAATGTTCACGCATTTGACGCATGCAGAATGACCTGCCCCTTACAGCCCATAATACCTCTCAGTGACGAGCAGGGGGCAGAGCGGATGCATGCACGTGGTGAATGTAAATATGGAGGAAGAGCAGGTTGGCCCTCTGGATGGGGAATTTCAGTTTAAAAACAATTCAGATGGAACAATAAATAAGGAGAAGGTCATTTCCACTCACTGCAGGAAGGAGTTCCGGTTCCACCGGAGCTATTCTAGCCTGAAGTACCATCTCGAACATAAGCATCCGGGGTCTTCCAGTCCCAAAGCTACAGCGAGCTTGTGACAGACCACGCTAACTGAGCGCCGGCCAGTGACCAAATCCACCAAGGAGAAATTAACCAACACAATAGCTGAATGGGTTGCAAAGGACTGCAGACCGATTAGCATTGTTGAAGACAAGGGCCTCGCAAAAACAGTAAGAGTAGCGTCCCTCGACCCGTCCTACAAGCCACCATGCAGAACCACAATAATGACGAGGATCCACAGCCTGTATGAAACCGAGAAAAAGAAAAAAGAAGAGGCTTTATCTCAAGCGGAATGTATATAATGCAGAATGAATATAGTATGTGTCGCCCTGACAGGAGACCACTGGACCTCAGTGAGTAATACTGCACATCACATCACTAAAAACTGGGAACTGGTCTCATTCGCACTAACTTTAATAAAAAAAAGAACGCCGCTTTGCATCGGCATGCGCTGAACAGTTCCAAACTTTTGCGCAAGTGGGATATCGAGGGGAAGATTACCATCATAGCGACGGACAGCGCACGTAATATGGGTGCCGCGGCTCGCATCCTACCATACGATCACATGCCATGTATCGCCCACATCATACAGAGAAGCATCACTGTGAGTCTGGCCGACAGTGGGTTTGACGCTCTGTTCGCCAAGTGTCGCAAAATTGTGGGTCATTTTAAGAAGAGCCCAGCGAACCTGGCGGAGCTGAACGCAGTGCAAAAGTGATGAAAAAAAAAACGGAGGAGCCACTGACCCAGGACGTTTCAATGCACTGGAATTCCACGTTGGAAATTGGTTGCCTGTCACGCAATCAAGATGCAATAAAAGCCACGCTGAGCCAACAGCAGCATAAACTCGTTATGCTGACACCAGCCGAATGGGACAAAATCCACAAACCTGAAACCCTGCTAGACATAGGTGAAAGTAAGCCGGAACGCACCGGAACGCCGTGCCGGTAAGAAATATTCTGGCCTCTTCTACAGGAACGCCCCGGAACGCCTCTGAAAAGCAACTTTCACTCATGTATACAAAGCGAGCCCTTTCTTTTTTCAAGCAAATTTTACCGGAATAAGTGTAAACTTGATGAATACATAAAACTCATCTCCAGACTACATCTTCTGTGACGTGTTGAACAAGGTTAATGCGCCTGACGAGCAATGGAGCACTCGCTTACCGTGACAGGTTGCAGCTTGTAGCGGCAGTCTCTCGCTGTAGCGTAACGTTAATCCAATGTCCACGGTTGTGTGTTTTTTTGCAGACAACAGGGAAGTCATTTTTGCAAAATAAACAACATAAATCCACAAGTAATAAATTGTGAGGGTTCACGCGTTGTAAAATATTCTCCATCTCTCTGTCATGCGAGCAGCATCACTCCTTCCGCAAACAAGCACACGTGGAAGTGAGGTAAACTCAATGCGTTCTTTTCATTGGATGGCTGGTTGCCTAGGTGATGTATGGACCCCGCCCCCCGTCCCCGTCTCAAGAGACAACCAGGACAGGTCAAAAATGCAAAGAAAAATAAAAAATAAAACATTTAACTAAAAACAACATATATTATATATACATTATATATATTGTTGCGGTCGCAGGCGCCGCTGGGGGCCGCCATACTGTTTGGTGCCGCAAGGCATCATGGGAGGGGATTGTTCGGGCCGTTTCAAGATGTATTTTGTGTTAAAATGTGTTAAAATGTACTTTGTTTTGTTATAGATGTGTTAAGTTATTGTTTTTCTATGTGTTGAAGCCGTTTTTCTGGTCTTTTCATGTCAAGTTTCATTTACGTTATGGTGGACCAACAGTTACAGGGGTCGGTGTGAGAGTGACCAGGCCTCTGTGCCGACATTGTTCGATGTGAGCAACAAACTCCCAGTATACAGTAGTTGTGTGACAACATCAAAAGCTTTAGTAGAGCTGAAGGGCAGCAGTCCTCGTCAATTGTTGCCTCTGTCGTGAAGAGGCCGCCATCACAATATGTATTATATTTAAACATTCAAAATAATATTTGAACAATTAAAAAAAAAAAAAATCATGCTTTCAAGGATGTCAAAAAGAGCAGGCTTAATCAATATCTGTTTTGTACGATGCTCGCACGCTTTGTGCACAAACTAAAACATTTTTTTGAGTTTCACAGTTCCTGCAAGAATCTTATCTTACTTTCACCACTGCTGCTAGAGCCCTGTCGGTAAGTATGACATTTAATTCTGTGATTCTCAAACTGTCAAATTTCAAGTTCTCCTCTTAACTCTGATAGTTTAGCCTACATTGTACACTGTCACAGACTTGTAAGGGGCAATTTAGACCATAAATCCACTTTGAGAACCACTGAAGTGACCACATATTGTAGATTGTAGGCTGACATCAAATTAATAAATGAATAGGCTATATAATGTGACCTTTCATTGCAGACTGAAATTAAATAAAACAAATCAATCAATCAGTCTTTATTTATAAAGCACTTTTCATACATAAGATGTATCACAAAGTGCTGTGCTTAAAAGACCACTCCCTGAAGACCTGAGGGCTCTACTGGGCTCATATGGTAAGCAAATCACATAAATAAGAGGGTCCAACACCATTATGAGATTTAAAAACCAATAAAAGAACCTTAAAATTTATTCCAAAAAAATGAATTATCTAACAAGCTGTGTTTAAGTAATTTACTTATCTTTCCTTTTCTGTCTCTCTCTCTGTCTCTCTGTCTCTCTCTCTCTGTCTCTCTGTCTCTCTCTCTCTCTCTCTCTCTCTCTCTCTCTCTCTCTCTCTCTCTCTCTCTCTCTCTCTCTCTCTGTGTGTGTGGGTGTGTGTGTGTGTTTTCCACTGCAGGTATGTAACTGAGCTCCTGGGTGGAGAGGCCTCCGTCTCCTGCTCCATGGTACTGCCTGCCCTCCGCCACTTGCAGAATACGACGGCAGTGTCTGAATTGGACCCTGCATACGAGTATGTGGTGAATTTCAAGGAGAAAATCAAGGACGACCTAACCTCTCACCAACAGAACACCAACTAGGAATGGCTCAAGCCAGCAACGGCGTTGGATCCACGTTTTAAAGACTTAAAGAGCCTGCCCAAGACAGAGAGAGAAGGCGTGCGGACCACACTTGGAGGAATGCTGCGAGATTTGAAGTTTGAAGAGAGGGAAGAATACTGTCCCGTTAGTGAAACAAAGAAAGAAAGAAAGAAAAGTCTTGTTGATTTTGAAGAGAAAAAAGAATACTGTCGAAGACATAAATTATGTTCTTGAACAATATCAATGCCATCCAGTGTGGATTTATGGTTGTAATGAACAAATACAGTATGTTGCTGTACAGTATATATCCGCCTTGTGTCATTTATTTCCATTCTAACAATAATTTACAGAAAAATATGACATATTTTGGGGATCATTTGAATTGTGATTAATTCCGATTAATTAATTTTTAAGCTGTAATTAACTCCATTAAAATTTTTAATCATTTAACAGCCCTAGAATTATTAATATTTCTCAAAGTGAAAATACTCCATTGTGCCACAGGTGCTAAAATAGCCTGTAACAGCTGAATTTGGCAGTCTCTGAAAATCATGATACAGCTGCTTTAAAGACCCATGAAAAGAAAAGAATAAGATATCCAGTTCTGTTCTTTCAATAAACAATAATATTTACTAAAAAATATCATGTAAATTTAGAACTAAAACAGTTTTGCTCATGTTCTTCATATGTATTCAAAATAACATTGAATCTATTTCTCTGTTGAATCACAAAAACATTCTGATAATAGCTTTAAGAACAAAATGCTGACGATACAGACGTAATTCTTGATATAATAGTTCAAAATACAATTGATGCATTTCAACAAACATCTAAAGTCAAAATGTTGACTGTTTCGAAGTTTCTCACCAATTGTGTGTTTTCCAGCTGATCAGCTGCAGCTAAAGTCGTCCAATCAGTTGAAATGTGAACAGAAGCAGAACTGCTGCTTCAAGAAGTCTTCTGAATTCTTGATCTGTCCTCAAAAGAAGAAGTTCTTTTGCATCTGCAGCTCAGTGGGGTGTGAGAAGCTTATTTCTGCAGTTCAGTATTTCACATCTCTTTGACTTTAACTCACAACTCAAACTCTTACCAAGTTTCTTCTTACCAACCAGGCTTGTTTTAAGTCAAATTGCCTAATTCCACGTGATTTAAGATAAATCCATTTGTTGTATCAGAACATTTTCTGACAACAGAACAAATGAAGTCTTGATTTAAGGAGCATTGTCTTTAAACAAGATTCTTTCTCTTGCTGAAATATACTTTTCAAGTGGATTCATCTTAAATCAAGTGGAATTAGACATTTTGAGTGATGGGTCAAAAAAAAGTAACATTTTGAGTTTTTGATCAAACAGCATTGGAATAAACCTGAAATGTAATGTCCCATAATGCACTGGGTGGTGCTGGGTTATTGTACTCTAAAGTCCAGTCTGACTTTAATGGCAGCTGAAGATGTTGGAGGACTGCCATGACAGTTCAATCATCACAATTCAGCACCTCAGGGTGAGAAACAGTCATTTTAAGTAAAAAACCATGAGACTTCAGTCACTGTGAAACAAACTACAGTAACAAACTTCCTGTGTTTGCTTTAACACCCTGTTTTTTCTCAGATGTTTATCAGATAGATCCTCTTTATTCACTATTCTCCATTTGTTAAACATGGTTGTAAATTCTGAGAACTGTGTTGCTGCAAATATAGTTTAAAGTTAGAAGATCAGCTGTCATGCCTTGTCTGCATGTTAGAAGTTTAACGTTCTGCCCCAACCCCCCCCAAAAAAAATAAAACAAACAAAGAATCGTTATGAAAAACAACAATATTCTTTAGCCCCTCTAATAGATTTGTTCAAAACAATTCTGCATAATAAACCATTTATTCCCAGATGTTATAGCAGTAACTGAGCGTTCTTTCCCAGCTGCCCAGTAAGCTAGCACACCTGCTAACATTAGCACAACAGAACTCAGCACACATTATGAGATCAGAAGAGGAGGATCTTGGTTTACAGATTCCTGTAGTGTGATCCAGGATTAAGAGGCTGACTGAGGATTGCTGAAGACTCTTTAGGATTGCAGCTTGCTGAACAAAAGAGCAACATGGACCTTTGAACTCATCAAGAGACAAAAAAAGTATGTAAATTGATGTAAAGGCAAAATGTTGACATAACTGAAGTTAATGTTTCATGCTCAATGAGCCAGCATCTTTTGAAAAAGGCTTTTCAGCAGAGTGACACAGTCAGGGTGAGGCTCTGCACCAGTCTGGCTACAATTTAGTATAAAGACAGCCTAAATAAGAAATTCGCATCAGGAAATTCAAAACAGGCACAGCAAGAATTAAACATCATGATCAGAAGAGAATCCAGTCCTGCAGTGGTTGCCTGTTCAGACTCCACCTCCCTCACTGACCAGCTGAACTGCTTCTTCACCTGTTTCAACATCAACATCCTCAACTTCCTCCTCCAAGCTCCCACCACACCAGCAGCTGGTGACCTCCATCCTGCACAGAGTAAACCCTGACAAAGCCGCTGGACCTGACAGGCTCAGCCGCTGGCTGCTCAAGGAGAGCTCGATCCAGCAAGGTGGGGCGTCAACCAGGCTGTTCCAGCACCTCCTGGACACAAGCACCGTCGACAACCAGTGGAAGGACTCCACCACAGCATGCAGCCTCCTGCACCCCGTACATTAACATGACTTTAGCTACAAAAGTAAAGCCGACAGAGGAGGTGGCCCTCACTCCTGGGTGGAGGTCCCTGAACTGCTTGATTCCACTTCAAATGGTATCTAGAGTTGCTTTTGACATCTGGTCATGAGGACAGTGAAGGCGTCTCTCTTCCAGAGCGTTTGAGCAGCAGTTCAGGATCTTCCCTCTATTCTGCACAGGCTGCAGGCTGGAGACTCCTACTTTTCCCTGGATCAACAACCTTCTGCAGTGGTGCTCGGCTTCACACTGTTCTGCTCCAGAGACTTTGTTCTCCACCGTGTGTTCCCATCTCATCCAGGCTCCTTGTTGCTGAATCCCCACTGTCCCCCACCCCAGGGTTCATCTTTATCTTCTATTGATTTTCCATCTTTATTTTCTAGAATACTGTTTTTTAAGTTCCAGAATGTTTGCTTGTTCTTCAGTTTGAAAAAAAAATAATAATAATAGTGATCTTGAAATTTAGAAACCACATCCAGGAAAACACACAGACGCCAACAGTGCAGGAGGAGAGCGAAGAGGAAGAGGTCGATGAAACATGTTCTCTCTGTACATGTTGAACAGATGTCAGTAGCTAAAAAAAAAACTACATATGTGACAAATGAAGAAGAGAGAAAAAATACAATCCATCTGATAAACATTTGAGAAAAAAGAAAAAAACAGTGTGATAAAACAAACAGAGGAAGTTGATTAGTTTGTTTCATAGTGACTGAAGTCTCATGGTTTTCTGAAGTGACTGTTTTATGATGGTGGCGAGGGCTGAGAGTCACCTCTGGTTCCTTCCTGTGGTTCCTTCTTTCTGGGGGTGTGGTCTTCTCTGAGTTGATTCTCTGTGGCCCCCTCAGGTTTAGTGGAGAACCGGGGGCGTGTGTTTCGTGGTTCTGGGCCTGTTTGCCTCATTTACCAGCAGTGATGTTGCTAAAAGTTGCTCCACATCAAGTTCCAGTTGAACCCAGAAGACAAACCTTCTCCTGTTAATTTAATCAAGTTCACTGTGTAATTTTGCCAGATTTTTCTGGAGAGTATTAAAATTATACATTTTTCTGAACTTTATTGGATAAGCAATAAAATAAACAATGTTTCCATTTGCCTTGACATCTATATGGCCGTCATCTTGGATTTGACAAAATGGCTGCCGTAAAAAAGGTTTTCGTCAATAACTCAGCTTCTGAATAACCTAGAAATTAGATTTTGACAGCTAATCCACCATTTTCATGGCCAAGGAATTCAATGTTATCAAAATAAATAAGCTAAATTCAACCACTGTTGAAAGCATCTGCAGAGAACTGATTACATCTCTATCTCCCTTCATGTAGACTTGTTGCCAGGTTGCTTTGCCGATACCCAGGGTTCACAATAGGTGACCATCTCTTTGTGGACCCAAGGAAAAAAACAAAAACACGGCGCACCGCTCTGACTGACTAACGCGAGGTGAGACTGGCCGAGAGCGAGCAAGCGAGTGAGAGAAACGATCGTTCAGTCCTTCTCCTTTACTGAAAAACGCTGCATCATATCATAGAACATGTCACAACTTCTTCTGGCACTGTCTCGCTGTCTGACAGACTTTTTTCTAACTTGCAGAGAGAGGCTGCGCTTCAGGGGCCCCTCTTCTTCTGCGGTGTCTGTGTAAAATCAAGTTGAACACCTGAACAGCCCACCTAGTGGCATGAAGGGAAAATGCATGTGACCAAAATGATTCCTTTGCAAAAGGAAAAGGACGCTTTGTTTTACTTTTGAGATGTGTGAACATTTGAATTCTCAAGACACTTGATTTGACTTTCGTGAAAGTTGTTGTTTATTTTTATTTGACTGAGTAATACTAAGTGAGAAAGAATATCAGTGTGATACTGAAAATAATTGTTTTTGTGCCTTCCACTAACTCCTGATAATTACAGTACAGCAAACCCAGGCTCAAACCACATTAAAACATAAAATAAAAAGTCCAAAATTCTCCACCAACACGCATGTACTGTGGACCTATGACTTCCACAATACTTATTTTACGGACCTTTTACATTTTAATAATTGAGAACCCCTGGCCTATACCAGAGAACCTTCCAGTGTTGTCAGCTCCAGTGAATGGATGGAAGGCCGGCAAAGCCTTTGCTCTCTCTGCCCCTATGGCTCTCCTTATTGGCTCTATCCCTATAAACCCAGAGGCCATGGAAACGGACGTATTCTTCAGCTTGAGGTCATAGTTTGCTATGACTAACACTAGGACATCTGTGTCTGGGGAGAAGAAAACCATCTGTGCATCTGATGGATTTCGCTGTGATGCCAGAACAGCCTGGTAGATCAACAGTGTGTCTGCTTCTTCATGGTTGTTGTCTTGGAAGAGCAAGTCTCCCTTGCTCCTGGTATGCCCTGAAGAAGAGGTGGTCACCAGTTTGTTTGATGTACTGTTGTACTCTAGAGTCTTTGCAGCAAGATAGTTGGTCAGGTCAGCCTTCGTCTCGTAATGTGAAAGGAACCTGCTCATTGGGATGTGTTTTATGTGTGTGTCATCTCTAACCTGATACTGGACTGGTGCTCTTCCTTGCCTTCCTTTATCACTGGTAGCACTCTTCAGAGAATCTTCCCTGTATGTGTCAAACACATGGATGATTTCATCATAAACTTGTGTGAGGGAAAATAAGCCTGTTGTTGAAGCATTCGTTGAGATCTTTGACTGTCACTGTGGTTGTTGGTTTCTTGGCCATCTTCTGCAGTAGGACCATTCCATCTACCAGGGCTGTCTTGCAAATTGGAGCATCTGGTGTGGTGTCCATCCCATCTGCTGGCTGCTGAACTTCCTGTGGAGTTCCTGCTGTTACCAACTTGTTCAGGAGGTGGATCAACTTCGATTTGTCCAGGCATGACAGGATTGTACCATCTGGAGCAAAAAGAGCTCTTGGTGTCAGAGTGAATTTGTGGTTCCTAATGGCCTCTTTCTGACTGATGTCTCTGCTGGACCTGGCCAGGACCATCAGTCTGCCATACAAGTCCTTGGTCTCATTTACTACAATAATCAGATCACTAGATAAAGGTTTCCTTGTGTTTGGTGCTAAGTATGGCTTAATGACGAATTTGTCTTATGAAACTAGACAGTATTTGCAAGAACTGCAGTAACAAGTGTCTCAAGACACCTGCAACTAGGAGCTTTGGAATCCTTGGCCGTACAGTTGGTAGTTTAGCAGTCAAAATAAAAATTGTAGGTTATTAGAAGCTGAGATATTGACGAAAATGCTTTTCACAGCAGCCATTTTGTAAAATCCAAGATGGTGGCAATATAGGACTTGGGCCAAATAGAAACATTGTTTTTCTGATTGTTCATGTTATAAGGTCTCCAAAAATGTATAGTTTTGATACTCTCCACAACATAGTGAACCTGAATAATTTGAATATGGAACTGTTGCTGGTTCAGAACAAAGTTTAGATCGGTCTTTTTCAGAACTATGACTAAAAGGAAAATCTCCTCCTCACCCCCCTCACAGTCTTTTCCTTTTGGTAGAGCAGACTCTATTTCAACACTAAAAGACTCTCAGTCATGTAATACTGTGCATGTTAGTGTGATTTTCTCTTTGCTCCAAACAGGAAGCCTTCATTCTTTGATGACTGCCATTTCAGTGAGCATCAGCTTTGTGTTCATCTTCCTGCTTTTCTCTGTCTGGTCAGTACCTTAAACTAAAACATGTGACAGCAGCAGCTGTGTATTAATGCTGGTTTGACCTCAGTCTGGACTTCTTCCCACTTCATGGATATTTTCACTTTCCTGATGTCTTTCAGGTGGTTTAAGAAGCGTCGGCGCCCACAACAGACTCAGGTCGGTACATTTCACAATGCGTGGTTCGACTGTGCTCTTTACTGTTAGTCACCAGACAGCCAAAACATTATGACCAGGTGGCTAATATCCCTGTTTTGCTGCTAAAGCAGACTGAACCTGTCGAGTCATTAACTCCAATAGATCACATGATATTGTGATGTGGCGTCTGGCTCTACACAATGTATTTCTATTTTTTACTCTACTTGACGAGAAGCATCCAATTCTTATTCATTGTGCTCCATTTATCCTTATTCGCTAGTTGACAGTGAACAGAAGCTGAATTGAGTGGAGCGTACCAAGTGTGGCAAACATGAGAGGGAACATGAATATTGTTAATCAGTGTAAATTTTTTGATTTTCCTGGATTTGTGTTCATTGACGACTTTAGTGAAACTGTTAGTTGGTGATGAGTAGCTGTTGTGTGAATTTGTATTTTTGGTCACATGGGAGGTGCAACAGGGATATCAACAAGTCTCCTGCACACAGAACTACACCTGAGGAAACATGTAATTATTTCACACACACACACACACACACACACACACACACACACACACACACACATATATATATATATATATATATATATATATATATATATATATATATATATACATATACATATATATATATATATATATATATATATATATACAATGGGGGAAATAAGTATTGAACGCATTAACTGTTTTGTCATTACATTTATTTCCAAAGATGCAATTCATGTGACATTTCTTCCAGACACTGGTATTAACTCAAATAATCCACACATGAAAAGAAATCACAACATTCAAATCCATAAATAGTGATTATGTGGAATTAAGTGCAATAACACAGGAAAAAAGTATTGAACACACCATGGGGAAGCTGTATAGTTTGTCAAGGAAAGGCACCATACCATCTCACACCTGAAAGTAATTAGTCTTTGTACTTCCTATAAGTGCAAACCAACATCAGCTGGGTTAGTGCTAATTGATGGCCCTATAAACAGGTTGTTTTTTCACCAAGTAGTCAAACAAGACACATCTCATGATGGGTAAAAGCAAGGAGCTCTCTCAAGACCTTCGCAGCCTGATTGTTGCTCAGCATCAGAATGGAATGTTACAGACTTATCTCAAAGAATCTGAGTATTCCAGTAAGCACTGTTGGGGCCATTATCCGCAAGTGGAAGAAGCATCACCTTATCATCAACAGGCCGCGCACAGGAGCTCCTCGCAAGATTTCTGACCAGGGAGTCAGAAAGATGGTCAGAAGAGTTCTCAAAGAGCCAAGGACCACCCGGAAAGCACTCCAGCAAGACATGGAGGCAGCAGGTACAAAAGTGTTACAGAGAAAACGATAGGCAATGCACTCCACCACCATGGCCTCTATGGACGCTCAGCCCGCAAGACTCCGTTCCTCAAAAAAAGGCATGTTGAAGCTCGTCTAAAGTTTGCTAAACAGCATCTGGATAAGCCTGTGGAATACTGGGAAAATCTCCTCCTCACCCCCCTCACAGTCTTCCTTTTGGTAGAGCAGACTCTATTTCAACACTAAAAGACTCTCAGTCATGTAATACTGTGCATGTTAGTGTGATTTTCTCTTTGCTCCAAACAGGAAGCCTTCATTCTTTGATGACTGCCATTTCAGTGAGCATCAGCTTTGTGTTCATCTTCCTGCTTTTCTCTGTCTGGTCAGTACCTTGAACTAAAACATGTGACAGCAGCAGCTGTGTATTAATGCTGGTTTGACCTCAGTCTGGACTTCTTCCCACTTCATGGATATTTTCACTTTCCTGATGTCTTTCAGGTGGTTTAAGAAGCGTCGACGCCCACAACAGACTCAGGTCGGTACATTTCACAATGCGTGGTTCGACTGTGCTCTTTACTGTTAGTCACCAGTCAGCCAAAACATTATGACCAGGTGGCTAATATCCCTGTTTTGCTGCTAAAGCAGACTGAACCTGTCGAGTCATTAACTCCAATAGATCACATGATATTGTGATGTGGTGTCTGGCTCTACACAATGTATTTCTATTTTTTACTCTACTTGACGAGAAGCATCCAATTCTTATTCATTGTGCTCCATTTATCCTTATTCGCTAGTTGACAGTGAACAGAAGCTGAATTGAGTGGAGCGTACCAAGTGTGGCAAACATGAGAGGGAACATGAATATTGTTAATCAGTGTAAATTTTTTGATTTTCCTGGATTTGTGTTCATTGACGACTTTAGTGAAACTGTTAGTTGGTGATGAGTAGCTGTTGTGTGAATTTGTATTTTTGGTCACATGGGAGGTGCAGCAGGGATATCAACAGGTCTTCTGCACACAGAACTACACCTGAGGCAACATGTAATTATTTCACACACACACACACACACACACACACACACACACACACACATATATGTATATATGTATATATATATATATATATATATATATATATATATATATATATATATATATATATATACACAGAATATATATATATATATATATATACAGTATATATACATATATTGACATTTCTTATTTTTATCATTTATTCCTGTTTGTAAATAGAATTTGCTTTCCTGTCTTATTTGAAATTTGACATTCTTTTCAATTTATTCTGTGTGGAGCAATGCTGAAAAAAAGTATTTATTTTTAACATATTTAAGAATAAAACTATTTTTAACATTAAATTGCAATAACTGCAAATTCAAACAGTCAGCTCTTATGAAAATTTATATAATTTTCAAATGACAATAAATGCAACAAAATCGTTGTAAATATTTCAGCCTCATTTAAAGGTGCCTTAAAGCAACACTAAGGAACTTTCAGTTTTCGTTGATTTTGGCGGCGCCAGTGGACAAAAGCGGTAGTGTTTTGCCTGACCGAATACTACAGTTCCCATGAGGACTAGCGCGTGGCGTCGTAAATTGCTGCTCCCGGTGGCATGCTGTCGGACTGAACTCGCCTACATTTGTTTCCAGGGGCTGTGTGAAGGATGGATAGCGACGAGGTAATGAATCTAAATGAATCTAATGGTGGCTAAACAATGTTATATCATGATGTGACGCATGCCGTAAAGCAGTTCGCACATTTGGAGCTTTTTAGTGTGCAGGATTCCTACCACCCTCCTCACAGCTGCTTAGTCCAAGTGAAAGCAATACTGACGCCCTCAGCCCGTGACAGAGGGGTCATTCAACTAGTTGTAAGTCGAAGTATCATCACAAAAGATATTAAAATGTTTTATTAAGGTTGAAAAGTTCCTTAGTGTAGGTTTAAGGAGTCTGCATGTTTTATGCAAAACAGCGCCCCCTGCAGACCTTGGGTGTGATGCAGCTTAGTGAAAAACTCGTCCCTGTGGCTCGCGTGCACGGAAGAGGGGGACTCCGTCTTCGCTCGTTTAGAAGCGCTCAAGTAAAATGTAAGTTTTTTTTACCTGGTGGAGTCTGTGTGGAGCTGTGGCAGTGCCAGAAGCCAGTCTGTTCTTACTTTCTGGAAGATCCTGCTCAGTTGTTGCTCACTAAGCATCTGGCGGAGTAATGGCGGACAAATCGAAACTCAAGGAGCTGGAGCGCGCATTACATCATTCCTTTCAAATTCTCCCCAAAAACATGCTGGTGCCGGACCGGCACTGCAACTTTCAAGTGACAATTTAGCGCTGTTAGAGGTACTTGTAATGAATATATCAGGGCACATTGTACACATCATTAAAAATGTGGAACATATTTATGGTGGAAAATAAGTATTTTTAAGGTTGTAAACTTAATGCACCTTTAAGTCTCATAAATATAAAACATAATGACAATTGTATTCAACGAAATAATGACATTTGTATTCAATTATGGTGAAAAAGTCAGGTTTTTTTCAGACTAAAGCTGAAGTATATGTGCCTATTGAGCATTTATTTATTAAAGCTTGCTGGAAAAATTAACAAGTCACTGTTTCTGCAAATGGATCTGTTTATTCATTGCACCATAATAAACATCTTGGCAAACACCTTAATAATCTCAGTCATATTTCATTATTGGCCCAGAATCTCACATAGTGTGTGTAAATGATCAGTGTTCAGTCGTCCAGTAGAACTGAACCACTGTCTTCTTGTTTATGTGAAATCAGTTTCAATACATCTCTTCTTTATGGATCATTAGTCGACAAATGAAGTTAGTGGATTGATTTAAGTTTGACATCCAGATTATCTTCCTCCCACTAACTGATATAAATGCAGCTGATATCCAATACTCAGAGCATCTTAATCTCATTACTTTTGTTTTCAGAGATTTAATATTCTTGTGTAACTGGATTCCAGCATCATGTTTCAGCATTATTAATTCAGGATTTGTTGATTCAAACATGTCAAGAAGCCTCACATTAAAGACTGTGTGTGTGCGTGCGTGCGTGCGTTTGTTTTCCTGGCTCACGTTGTTCAGGCAGACACTGACACCTCTTGTATTGTGAAACGATGTGACGTCAACAGGACAATGTCTGAAATTAATTTTAAAATGATTTTTTTTTTTTAATGAAACATGTTTAATTTTTAATTGTGGATTGTGGCGGACTGGCTGGTTCAGGGTTGTAGGTGAACAATCTAGGATCAATCTGCAATATGTGGCAAGAGTCACTGTAGTTATTCCAAAATCATACAAGATGATACACAGTCGTAGGAAAATAATACCAAGTGGAATAATCGCAGATGATTCTATGGCATTACTTATGACTATTGATCCGACCTTTCATACTGTTTTAAACATGCATAAAGGTAGGCAGTGAATATCAACACAGTTACATTAAAACAGCAGATTATGAAGAAACAAATATACATTTTTAGTCACTTTTTATATTTTGTCACATGAAAAAATGTTTTGGAATTGTATGGCATATCAATTTGTTTAATGAATCATTTTCATATTTCTGTATTTACTTTCAATCATGACAGTTTCGGTCTGCCATAGTTTTGCAACATCCTGGAAAACATCAACTTGCACAGAGAGGTAAGATTAAAAAGCCTGGAGAACTTGATTTTCTGGCTTCAGTGAACTGTATAAAGTAACTGTATAGCCTGGCTAAATTTGGCAAGTATTTCATTTTGTGAGGCTGAGAGCTGACCTCATTGGACTGTAGCTCACAAATGATCCAAAAAAAAACACCTCATGAACTGCTTGCTTTTGAGGTTGAAAATGACCCTGAACACAAGGTTCCACTGGCAACAAAACTCCTGAAGTTGGTGTTGAACAATCAGGCCACCACAGCATCGGTGGAGAGGTCTGCAGCCATAAGAGGACAGAGCAGGGAAGACTTTCACCTCTGGCTGTGATGTCCATTGAGAGGAGAGGCTCATCAAACTGAAGTCAAAACAGAGGAGTTTCACAATGCTGTGATCAACAACGTTGTCAAGAAGGACAAACACTTGGATTTAATCTTCAGTTAAAGTAACTCTGAACTCTTTCCTGATGGCAGTGTTCATTGTGTAAGTCATGAGGTGATAATGCTCAAACATTACATTGTTGTTTTATAGATATGAAATCCGTGTTCTCCAAGGGCAACTTCGGTTTTTTGACATCTGGACCTTATTTCTCGGTGTGTGCATGCTCATATACTCACTCAGACAAACATTGTGCAGCTCAGAATCCTTCAGAAGTTATTTAGATCCAACCGATGTAGCCGCACTTAGCGGGGGCCACGGCAATGGAGCTTCAGCGCGGGACATAATCTCTGCAAAGTCGCTCATTTCGGCTGTATTTTTTCCTCCATCGGCGCTGGGTTGCCTTTCGGTCGGAAGGGGGGCCTCCGGCGGTGTCCCGCGGCTTGGCTTGGAGCGCGCATCCGCCGGGCGGCGGAGATTTGGATTCTCCTGCTGAGGAGAGAGCTCCGGCCGCGGTGCGGCGGGCCGTCGCGCGTGCCGCAGCCGGCGTGGAGCGCGCATCCGCCAGGGAGCAGAGATACGCATCCTCCCGGCGAGGAGAGACATCCAGCGGCCCAGCGGCTGCATGCGAGCCGTGCGTCTTCGCCGGTGTCCGGAGCCTCCGTGGAGCAGCTGAGGGCCATTTTCCAACTCGGCCCCTGGAAGTCAGACGTCGGGGCACCGTGACAGCCGAGGCCGACTCAAAGTGCCTCTCTGCTGGGGAGAGGAGCTCCGCAACATTCCCATCTGAGCTAATTGTGGCTAAGTTAGCGAAAACTGTCAGCTCTTCAGCTGACCCACCTGAAGATGGTAGACGAGCTGACTTCATGATAACACTGGCGATGGATGAAGAAATACAGCCGAAATGAGCGACTTTGCAGAGATTATGTCCCGCGCTAACGCTCCATTGCTGTGGCCCCCGCTAAGTACGGCTACATCGGTTGGATCTAAATAACTTCTGAAGGACTCCGAGCTGCACGATGTTTGTCTGAGTGAGTATATGAGCATACACGCACCTAGAAATAAGGTCCAGATGTCAAAAAACCGAAGTTGCCCTTTAATAGCAGACGTCAACCGGATAGCCGTGTGAATGGCATGAATTGAGGCCACATAGGCAAAGTAGAGCATTCAGCATGAGTCATGATGACCTACTTCTTTCTGGTTGTTCAGTTCACCTATTCATGAAATTGGGATTTTGACGTGGACCAGAGAGAGAGAGAGAGAGAGAGAGAGAGAGAGAGAGAGAGAGAGAGAGACATTTCAGCACCACAGACAGCTCTGCGTCCGTGTTTCATGGTGGTGAAGGGACTGGCCACAACATCCACATCCCTTCATATGAGTTGAGTTTCAACAACTGATCTCACCTTGTCAAGTCCAGGACTCTGACGCCCTCTACTGGTCTGAGGATTTCTCCTGAGAAAAACAAAAGCATTGTGGATCATTGTGGTTCATGCAGCGGCTTCTGAAGAGGCACATTTCCACATTTCCGGTCTGTGTACAAAAGTTTGACAGATCTATTCTCAATCCCAGGCTGTGAGCGTGTCTGACATCCAGCGCCCGACCCCTGGTCACCCCCTCGGCTCTCTCCCCAGCCCCCAAGCAGCAGAGCTCCGACCGCGGGTTGAATCACTTTGACAGACGATCAACCTGCAGCCTAAGTCCAAAAAACCACGAAGATAAACTCAAAAAAAAAAAAAAAAAAAAAAAGTAAAATCACAATTGTATTATTGTTTTTATGTTGTTGTTTTCTTTGCTCTGTCTAAAAAAAAAATTCCGGTTCCTTCATGTTGATGACTCTTCAGCTCAGACTAAACGGAGTTCTGCAGGGTTCTGTGTTTGGGTCCATACTTCTCACATCATACATTCTTCCTGTGGAGCAGGAGTTCACAACGTTTTTCTTGACAGACCCAAGTTAAAGCAGTTTTTCCACTTAACCTTTTTCACTTTCATCACTTCACAGATTCTCATGACTTTATGTCAAAGAAAAACTTTATTTCTGCAAAGCATTAACACAATGATTTTGTGGGAAAAAAAGAAAATGAATCAAGTTTTCTATTGTCATTACTGAAATGACTACTACAATAGATACAAAGCAAATGAAACCAGGAGAAAATGGAAAAAAAGCAACAATAAATTGAGATAAAACTTGTTTAAATGTACACAGAAAATATGAAGCTTCAATGCATGCTGGTTTATCTTCAGAATGGAAACAGACATCAGCTCTGTTTAAGACTCTACATGAATATAAATGTGTTAATCCTCTACAGAGCTGCACCACTTCTTATAGGCCTGCTTCATGCTGAGATCCACCAAAACAACAGATTTCATGACAAAAATGACAAACATGCAGGTAGAGATGATCAGAATTAATAAAGCAGGTCACTGATGATGGCTTTAACATCTTGGTTTTCTCCTTGTGGCCCATTATGCTGGACTTTCATTCACTGTGTTCACGTAGTCTGCTTCTGGTGAGTCCTGTGTGGAAATGAGACGACACACATAATGAAGTGTTATCCCCCATCTGAAGCTTGGAGACTCTTTCAAGTCAATTATTCCATTTGTTGTCACTTATTTACATTCGTACAATTGGAGTAAGTTAAAGAGTTAATGAAGGGTAGATTTTCTTCTTCTAAATGTAACTATCATACTTATTAAAACAACTTGTTTACCTTCACTTGTTTGCGGCAATGTCTCCATTTGAACCAGCTGAAAGTAAAAAAAAATAAAACTATGAATATTTTGAACTGTAACTTTAAATAATGATCAAATGGTCTACAGATGGAAAAGTTTGTCTCACCACTCAAAGATGATGATTGTACAGTAGAGAGATACAACCTGAAGGATCATCAGTGTTTTGAGGACGAGTTCAATCCTCAGTTCATCTGCAGAGAAACACGTGATTTTAGTACTGAGAGTTTTCTCTAACTTAGACAACAGTGTCCAGTCTTTGCAGGATCCAAAAGCAGCATAAAGTGAAAACAATCTGATGACAAACTGTTTCAGCATCACCGATAATCCAACCAGAGGCACTCAGTTTAATCTGTTAGTGAAGGTCACTTGATTGGTCATCTTGATTCTCAAAAAATATGATTATAAAAATGTCCCCTTGCAGTTTTATGAAGAGAGGATCAGCGGTATTTGTTAACCTGAATCTTCTTAGGTTTCCAATGATGGTGATGTACGAGCTGTCAAATGGGCTTGAGATAAGATTGTTAAAAATATAGAAACATTATATAGGAACAAGAGGGAAAAGACTGAAAATCAGTACACATATGAATATAAATTAGGGCTGTCACTTTAATGCATTAATTACATTAATTAATTACACCGCAAATTAACGCATTAAAAAAAATTTATCTAATATTAATTATAGCACACTTTAGTGGCAATTCAATGTGAATGGAATTGTTGTCTTATTTAGAGGCATGTTTTACTTGTAGTATTCATTTTAAATTGCTGTATTGAGTTAGTTTTAGTATTAATTTTGAATTTAGTTTGCTTCAGTGGCTATTTGAGACTGAGCCTTGTCTTATTTCAGATTTTTTTTTTCATCTATTTTTGTACTGCATTTTTGAATAGTGCACCAGGCTGAATTGGTTTGCTGGGAGGGACTTAAACTTTTTCTTCTTTTGAATTTCATTGATGAAACACACTGATAGTGTTATTTACGTTGCCTGATTGGGCTTAGAATTCATTTTGGATGAGACGTCCTGACTCATTCATCATCAATAAAAATGTGGATTGCAAATCTTCTCTTCTCAGTGGATTAATTTGATGAGTCATGCACTGCAATTCTGTAACGTCCTAGAATTTGAATTCTTCACTCAGGGACCTAAATTAGGTATGAGATTAAAATGTAATTAATTAGGTTAATTAATTACAAATCCTGTAATTAATTAGATACATTTTTTGAGCGCATATATATGAACATATATAAATTTGTCTAAAAATAATAAAAAGATTAAAAGTATCTGTTTTGTTCACAGGAATCCACAATGACGTCTGATTACCAAGAGCATTTTCATCCACGCAGTAAAAACTTGCTGGATCTGTTGTGTTGGCCACATTAAAGGTGTAAAAGTCTCCTTCAGACACTTTGATGGGTCCATGGTCACTGTTCTTGAACCAGGTGAAGCTGCTGACGGCAGGTTTGGCTCTGCTGGAGCAGGTCAGGGTCACCCAGCTCCCTGATGGACTGATGGAGACTGTAGTGTCTTTAGGAGTAAAAAAAAAAAAAAACAAAACAAAAAAACGTCAAACGCATAGTAATATCAATTGAATAAGTAAAAAACATTCAGGAATGAGCAGTGAACCAACAGCGTCAAAAGTAAAATGCTTGTTTAAAAACAAAAGTTTTAAGATGAGTTTTAAAAAAGTTGAGGGTTTGAATGTTTCTGATGATGGAAAAGAAGATATGAGTGTCATCTGCATAGCAGTGGAACTGAATACTGTACTGACATGAAATATGGCCAAGGAGTGGAGACAGACAGTCATCAAAACACATCTCTGTCTGTCTGTCTGTCTGTCAGAAAAATTAGAGCCTATTTACCTGCTTTGTTCACATGAATCCACAATGACGTCTGATTACCGAGAGAATTTTTAGTTACACAGTAAAAACTTTCTGGATCGGTTATGTTGGCCACATTAAAGGTGTAAAAGTCTTCTTCAGACACTTTGATGGGTCCATGGTCACTGTTCTTGAACCAGGTGAAGCTGCTGACGGCAGGTTTGGCTCTGCTGGAGCAGGTCAGGGTCACCCAGCTCCCTGATGGACTGATGGAGACTGTGGTGTCTTTAGGAGAATCTGAGGGGAAAATAAGACTCAGATTAACTTGATTCATGAGAAACATCTGAAGTGTGATGAGCTGACAGGATCACTCACATGAAACACTGAGAGTTAACTCTGTCTCAGGTGTTTTCACAGGTTCTCCTCCAGCAACAGGATACACAGCAGAGCAGCTGAGGCTGAATCCATCATGTGTGTCTGACAGAGTGAGGGTCTTCTGGATCTGAGTGCTGAAGGTTCCATCTGTGTTTTCCTCAGTTTGGCTGTGAGCGTCTTGTTGGAGGCTCCAGGTGAGTTGAGGAGGGGAGTGTGAACAGGGAGTGAGAGCTGAGCAGGTTACAGTGACAGACTCCTTCTCCTTCAGGTCCTTCAGATCAGCTGAGACTTCTAATCTGGGCCTCGGAGGAGAACCTGCAGTTTTGCATGAAACACACGTTTTAAAACTACAACATATGACAGTTTCTACAAGTTCTTCTTGCAACTAACTTGTCCTTTGAGACTTCACATTTATATATCAATCAGAAAACAAACTTTAAACACTGAATAAATCCAGAGAAAGCTGTGAACTGAGTTTTCAGTCAATAACTACATAAATTTCCAGATTGTTTTCGACTGAATACTGACAGTTTTATGTTAGATACAGCAGTGCAGACATGAGTTTCCTGTTGCTGTAGGACACAAAACCAAATAATCAACCATTTCATCAATGATAAGATTATCCAATCAAAATGTTATGGAGTCAGATTCAAATCTTAAATGTGACATTTTATCTTTTTAAAGCACATAAATGAAGCAGTCTTACCTGTCAGTTTAATTTCAACAGGATCTAAAGCAGCTGTTGCCTTGAATGATTCATTCTCAATTCTAAAGAAGAACTTTGTGGATTTTTCAAGTTTGAATCTCTTGAACTTGGTGGTGCAGTCTCTTTCTTTCAGGTCTCCAATGATGCTGATATCAGGGTAGTTAACTTCATTACTGCTGTTAAAAACTATTCTTTCTGGATGATTCTGAAAAGGTACATCATCTTTAATCCACACTGCAAATATTTTTCTTCTGTTGTCAAACTGTCTCTCTTTCCTTGGGGCAGGTCTGAAGCTACAGGGGATAATCAAACAGGATCCATTCACTGCTTCCAGACTCCTCGGTGCAGTGATGAAGAGATCAGCTTTGTCACCGGCACAATGAACCAAAACAGCTGGAAAAACAAACAACTTGTGAGTTCAGTTTACAATCAGAATCACTGATTTAAAACCTTCAGATTATTAAACAATCATGTTAAATAATATCAACAGAGAGCTCACCTGGGAGGAAGAAAACAGTCAGAAGAAGAAACATGTTGACTGGAACCTGCACATTCACACAGTGGACATGTTAAAGACACATGAAAACAGAATAATGAGACATCCAGTCCTTTTACAAAAACAATCATGTTACATTTTCCTAAATTTGTTTTGCTCATGTACTTAAATCAAAATAACATTGAATCCATTTCTCTTTTGTATCACACAAACAGTCTGACACTTGCTTTAAGAACAACATGTTGATGATTCAGCCTCAATTCTTCATACAATAGTTCAAAACACACACGATGCATTTCAACAAACATCTCAAGTCAAAAATAAACTTTTAAAAAGTTTCTCACCAAATGTGTTTTCCAGCTGATCCGCTGCAGTTAATGTCGTCGTTGAAATGTGAACAGAAGCAGAGCTGCTGCTTCAAGAAATCTTCTGAAATCTTGATTTGACGTCAAAAGAAGAAGTTAACTCTCTGTAACATCTCCAGCTCATTGAGGTGTGAACGGCTCATTTCTGCAGCTCAGCACTTCACATCTCTTTGACTTTTACACGGCAACTCAAATTCCTACCAAGTTTTTTCGACTTGCTATCAGTCAAAATGTCTCACTCCACTTGATTTAAGATAAATCCATTTGTTGTATTAGAAACTTTTCTGCAAACAGAACAAAGAAAATAGTGTTCATTTTAGGAACATTGTCTTAAAACAAGATTCTTTATCCTGCTTAAATATACTTTTTAAGTGGATTTATCTTAAATCAAGTGAAATTAGACATTTTGACTGATAGGTGAAAAAAAAGTAACATTTTGAGTTTTTGATCAAACAGCATTGGAATACAACCTGAAATGTAATGTCCCATAATGCACTGGGTGGTGCTGGGTTATTGTAAAGCCCAGTCTGACTTTAATGGCAGCTGAAGATGTTGGAGGACTGCCATGACAGTTCAATCATCACAATTCAGCCCCTCAGAGTGAGAAACAGTCACTTTAGAAAACCACGAGACTCAGTGTCTGTGAAATGAACTCCCAACTTCCTCTGTTTGCTTTAACACCCTGTTTTTTCTCACATGTTTATCACATAGATCCTCTTCATTCACTATTCTCCATTTGCCAAATATGGTTTTAAATTCTGAGAACTGTGTTGCTGCGAATATAGTTTAAAGTTAGAAGATCAGCCATCATGCCTTGTCTGCATGTTAGAAGTTTAAAGTTCTGGTCACCCCAAACAAAAAACCCAAAGTATCATTATGAAAAACAGCAATATTCTTTAGCCCCTCTAATAGATTTGTTCCCCCAAAAAAATCTGCAGAGTAACCCATTTATTCCCAGATGTTATAGCAGTAACTGAGCGTTCTTTCCCAGCTGCCCAGTAAGCTAGCACACCTGCTAACATTAGCTCCATGGAACTCAGCACACATCATGAGAGCAGATGAGGAAGATCCTGTGTGATCTGTCTTTTGTTGTCTTCAAGTGTGTTTTCTCTAAATCGGGGCAGGTTTACAGATTCCTGCAGTGTGATGCAGGATTAAAGGGCAACTCCGGTTTTTTGACACCTGGACCTTATTTATAGGTGTGTGCATGCTCATATACTCACTCAGACAAACATTGTGCAGCTCAGAGTCCTTCAGAAGTTATTTAGATCCAAACGATGTGGCCGCACTAGCGGGGGTGCCACAGCAATGGAGCGTTAGCGCGGGACATAATCTCTGCACAGTCGCGCATTTCGGCTGTATTTTTCCTCCATTGGCGCTGGGTTGCCTTTCGGTCGGAAGGGGAGCCTCCGGCGGTGTCCCGCGGCCTGGCTTGGAGCGCGCATCCGCCGGGCGGCGGAGATCTGGATTCTCCCGGCGAGGAGAGAGTTCCGGCCGTCGTGCGGCCGGCGTGGAGCGCGCATCCGCCGGGGAGCGGAGATACGCTTCCTCCCCGCGAGGAGACAGCTACGGCCTCAGCGCGGCCGGCCGTCGCGCATCCCGTGGCCGGCCCGGAGCGCGCATCCGCCGGGGAGCAGAGATACGCATCCTCCCGGCGAGGAGAGACATCCAGCGGCCCAGCGGCCCAGCGGCCGCGCGTGAGCCGTGCGTCTTCGCCGGTGTCCGGAGCCTCCGTGGAGCAGCTGAGGGCCATTTTCCAACTCGGCCCCTGGAAGTCAGACGCCGGGGCACCGTGACAGCCGAGGCCGACTCAAAGTGCCTCTCTGCTGGGGAGAGGAGCGCCGCAACGTTCCCATCCCATTAGCCTAATTATGGCTAAGTTAGCGAAAACTGTCAGCTCTTCAGCTGACCCACCTGAAGACGGTAGACGAGCTGACTTTATGATAACACTGGCGATGGTTGAAGAAATACAGCCGAAATGAGTGATTTTGCAGAGATTATGTCCCGTGCTAACACTCCATTGCTGTGGCCCCCGCTAGTGCGGCTACATCGTTTGGATCTAAATAACTTCTGAAGGACTCCGAGCTGCACGATGTTTGTCTGAGTGAGTATATGAGCATGCACACACCTATAAATAAGGTCCAGGTGTCAAAAAACCGGAGTTGCCCTTTAAGAGGCTGACTGAGGATTGCTGAAGACTCTTTAGGATTGCAACTTGCTGAACAAAAGAGCAACATGGACCTTTAAGCTCATCAAAAGACAACAAATAAGAAATATGTTGAAGTAAAGGCAAAATGTTGACATAATTGAGGTTAATGTTTCATGCTCAATGAGCCAGCATCTTTTGAAAAAGGCTTTTCAGCAGAGTAATGCAGTCAGGGTGAGAGAGCTGCACCAGTCAGGCTAAAATTCAGCATCAAGACAGCCTGGAGAAGAAATTAATATCAGGAAATCCAAAACAGGCGCGGCAAGAATTAAACATTGTGATCAGAAGAGAATCCAGTCCTGCAGTGGTTACCTGTTCAGACTCCACCTCCCTCACTGACCAGCTGAACTGCTTCTTCACCTGTTTCAACATCAACATCCTCAGCTTCCTCCTCCAAGCTCCCACCACACCAGCAGCTGGAGACCTCCATCCTGCACAGAGTAAACCCTGACAAAGCCACTGGTCCTTCTCTGATTTTATGGATAAAGGACTTTTTAAAAGAAATGACTGAGAGGAAAACTGAGGACTTTTAACATGACAAAAGACATTTTAACTCTTATTTAAAGATCATTCATTGAATCCGGTCTCATCTCCAACCTCTCATCCTGGTTCAACTTCCTCACGACCACCACCAACAGAAAACTCTCTGGCACAATAAACCAGGGCAGGAAAATAACCAGAACATCCCAACGAGCTCTGACTGAACTGTACAGGTGCTCAGTGGTCAGGAGAGACAAAAAAAAAGCACTTTGGCCTGGCTTTGTTTCTGAGGTAAATACTTCTTGATACGGACATGAATATAGGTAGATAAGAACTCATTTATTTCATGATTTAGCCATTATTTGTGCCACACTCACTGTGTTAACATGACTGTAGCTATTAAAGTAAAGCCAGCAGAGAGGTTGGCCCGCTTTCCTGGGTGGAGGTCCCTGAACTGCTTGATTCCACTTCAAATGGTATCTAGAGCTGCTTTTGACGCCTGGTCATGACGACAGTGAAGGCGTCTCTCTTCCAGAGTGTTTCAGCAGCAGTTCAGGATCTTCCCTCTGTTTCTCCACAGGCTGCAGGCTGGAGACTCCAACTTTCCCCTGGATCAACAACCTTCTGCAGTGGTGCTCGGCTTCACACTGTTCTGCTCCAGAGACTTTGTTCTCCACCGTGTGTTCCCATCTCATCCAGGCTCCTTGTTGCTGAATCCCCACCGTCCTGGTTCATGCAGCTCTTCTTGAAGCAGTGCTCACCTCTCCTTCACCTCCGTCTGACCATAGCGAGGTGCCGTTCAGAGGCCTGCTCTCTCCCAAAGTCACTGTCTCCACCAGAACTGTGTTGCTTCTAACAATCTACTGTTTTCCTGACCCAGGATCTGTTGTGTCAGAGTAAACCGTGTTTCTGGTCTATTTAAGTGCGTTAATAAATAAAGGCCAAACGTTGTGTCTGGGGAACATGCAACAGTGATACAGGAAAGGATAAATCACCAAAACCTCTTTTTCAATGTTTGAATTTGTTTACTACCTCAGCATCAGCATCGGTATTGAGAGATGCTAACATAGTCCAGAATAGTCCCTCATGACCGACGTGCTGCTTTTCTTTGGAATTATATCCCTGAACTCCTCCTGTGTTTCTTCTGAGGACATTTCCAGACACGTGTTTTAAAGACACCAGTTTGCTGTTGCTGAGTCTGCCGCGCCTGATTAATTAACATAGTGGGTCGGTTAGGGTGAATCTGTTACTGAGCATGTTTAATATTGCACTGAAGCTTGACCTGAAAAAATAGGGCAAATCTAATTGAAATCACAATATCTGACAAAAAATTTGACCTTTTTGCAAAATTGTTCAGTCCAAATTCTGCAGTGCAGGTTGAAATATTCACCTCTTCAGTGCTGCTGGCCCATTTCCTGTTAACCTATGAGCTCAGAGCATCAGTCAATGGCGAGCGAACACTTGAAACATGGACACAATCAAACTTCTATGAACAATTGCTGTTAATCTTTGATCTTCTATTGATTTTCCATATTTATTTTCTAGACTACTGTTTTTTAAGTTCCTGAACGTTTGCTTGTTCTTCAGTTAAAACAAATATAACAATAGTGATCTTGCAATTTAGAAACCCAGAAGCACAACAATCAACAACGTGGCAACTTGTACATGTTCTCTCTGTGAACGTGATGCTTTGAGCAGATGTCAGTAGCGAAAAAAAAAAACTGTACTTCTGTGACAAATGAAGAAGAGAGAAAAAATAGAATCCATCTGATAAACATCTGAGATGAACCAGGGTGTTAAAGCAAACAGAGGAAGTTGTTACTTCATTTCACAGACACTGAGTCTTGTGGTTTTCTAAAGTGACCATTTCTCACCCTGAGGTGCTGAATTGTGATTATTGAACTGTCATACAGCCCTCCAACATCTTCATCTGACATTAAAGTCAGAATGGACTTCACGATAACTCAGCTCCACCCAATGCATTATGGGACATTACATTTCAGGTTGCATTCTAATGTTTGTTGCTAAAGTTAAAGAGATGTGAAGCACTGAGCTGCATGGATGAGTCACTCACACCCCAGTGAGCTGCAGATGCTTCAGAGAGCTAATTTCCTCTTTTTTAATATCAAACCAGGAAGAAGGGAGACTTTAAGAAGCAGCAGCTCTGCTTCTGTTCACATTTCAATTGATTTGATGACTTTAACTGCAGCTGATCAGCTGGAAAATACATTTGGTGAGAAACTTTTTAACAGTTTATTTTTGACTTGAGATGTTTGTTGAAATGCATCATGTGTATTTTGAACCATTATATGAAGAATTAAGGCTGAATCATCAACATGTTGTTCTTAAAGCCAGTGTCAGACTGTTTATGGGATTCAAAAGAGAAATGGATTCAATGTTATTTTGATTTAAGTACATGAGCAAAACAAATTTAGGAAAATTTAACATGATTGTTTTTGTAAAAGGACTGGATGTCTCATTATTCTGTTTTCATGTGTCTTTAACATGTCCACTGTGTGAATGTGCAGGTTCCAGTCAACATGTTGCTTCTTTTGAGAGTTTTCTTCCTCCCAGGTGAGCTCTCTGTTGATATTATTTAATATGTTTGTAGAATAATCTGAAGGTTTTAAATCAGTGATTCTGATTGTAAACTGAACTCACAAGTTGTTTGTTTTTCCAGCTGTTTTGGTTCATTGTGCCGGTGGAGAAGCTGATCTCTTCATCACTGCACCGAGGAGTCTGGAAGCAGTGACTGGATCCTGTTTGATTATCCCCTGTAGCTTCAGACCTGCTTCAGAGAAAGAGAGACAGTTTGACAACAACAAAAAAATAGTTGCAGTGTGGATTAAAGATGATGCACCTTTTCAGAATCATCCAGAACGAATAGTTTTTAACAGCAGTAATGAAGTTAACTACCCTGATATCAGCATCATTGGAGACCTGAGAGAAAGAGACTGCACCACCAAGTTTGAGAGATTCAAACTTGAAAAATCCACAAAGTTCTTCTTTAGAATTGAGAATGAATCATTCAAGGCAACAGCTACTTTAGATCCTGTTGAGATTAAACTGACAGGTAAGACTGCTTCATTTATGTGCTTTAAAAAGATAAAATGTCACATTTAAGATTTGAATCTGACTCCATGACATTTTTGATTGGATAATTTTATCATTGATGAAATGGTTGATTATTGCTTTTGTGTCCTACAGCAACAGGAAACTCATGTCTGCACTGCTGTATCTAACATAAAACTGTCAGTATTCAGTCGAAAACAACCTGCATATTGACTGAAAACTCAGTTCACTGCTTTCTCTGGATTTATTCAATGTTTAAAGTTGTTTTTCTGATTTATGTATTCATCTGAAGTGACAAAGGATTAGTTTAGTTACTAGAAGAACTTGTAGAAACTGTCATATGTTGTAGTTTTACAGGTATAATGTGTGTTTCATGTGAAACTGCAGATTCTCCTCCGAGGCCCAGATTAGAAGTCTCAGCTGATCTGAAGGACCTGAAGGAGAAGGAGTCTGTCACTGTAACCTGCTCAGCTCTCACTCCCTGTTCACACTCCCCTCCTCAACTCACCTGGAGCCTCCAACAAGACGCTCACAGCCAAACTGAGGAAAACACAGATGGAACCTTCAGCACTCAGTTCCAGAAGACCCTCACTCTGTCAGACACACATGATGGATTCAACCTCAGCTGCTCTGCTGTGTATCCTGTTGCTGGAGGAGAACCTGTGAAAACACCTGAGACAGAGTTAACTCTCAGTGTTTCATGTGAGTGATCCTGTCAGCTCATCACACTTCAGATGTTTTTGATGAATCAAGTTCATCTGAGTCTTATTTTCCCCTCAGATTCTCCTAAAGACATGACAGTCTCCATCAGTCCATCAGGGAGCTGGGTGACCCTGACCTGCTCCAGCAGAGCCAAACTTGCCCTCAGCAGCTTCTTTTACACCTTGAAAGTGGCCGACATAACAGATCCAGCAATTTTTTACTGTGTGACTGAAAGTGCTGTCGGTTACCGGACGTCATCGTGGAACATTGCAGGTAAATGCGACGACATCACTGTGATCTGTTCGTTCATCTGGTCTTATTCTGCCCACAACTTTAAATACACTATTTAAACAATGTTTTGATGCGAAAACACCAAACCTCCATTGCCTTTTCAGTGTCTAGTTACACTATGATGTTGTCTGAAGAGAGTAAAAATGTAAGTTTTTGAAAATGGTTGCAAAGGTGAAACTTTTCAGGAATACTCCATCTCTGTCTCTGTGTAGACAGAAGAATCACTGCTACTGCAGATGCACATCATGGTTGCAGCAAACAGTTCTTCAGATGGACAATAGCAACATGTTCCTCCAGTTGAACCCAGAAGACAAACCTTCTGTTAATTTGAAGATGGAACTGTTGCTGGTTCAGATCGGTCTTTATCAGAACTATGACTAAAAGGAAAATCTCCTCCTTGCCCCCCTCAGTCTTTTCCTGTTGCGAGATCAGAAACTATTTCAACACTAAAAGACTCTCAGTCATGTCATACTGAACATCTTAGTGTGATTTTCTCTTTGCTCCAAACAGGACGTGTTCCTTTGATGATTGCCGTTTCAGTGAGCATCAGCTTTGTGTTCATCTTCCTGTTTTTCTCTGTCTGGTCAGTACCTTGAACTAAAACATGTGACAGCAGCAGCTGTGTATTAATGCTGGTTTGACCTCAGTCTGGACTTCTTCCCACTTCATGGATATTTTCACTTTCCTGATGTCTTTCAGGTGGTTTAAGAAGCGTCGGCGCCCACAACAGACTCAGGTCGGTACATTTCACAACACGTGGTTTGACTGTACTCTTAGATTATATGAACCAGACATACACCAGTCAGCCAAAACATTATGACCAGGTGGCTAATATCCCTGTTTTGCTGCTAAAGCTGTTCTGACCTGTCAAGACATGAACTCCAATAGATCATAAGATTTTGTGATGTGGCGTCTGGCTCTACATTATGTATTTCTATTTTTCACTCTTCTTGACGAGAAGCATCCAATTCTAATTCATTGTGCTTCATTCAACCTTATTAGCTGGCTGACAGTGAACAGAAGCTGTTCTTCAGCTCTGACCTGGACGATCTCGTTCACCTCAGTTTCCATTCAATCACTTCTTCAACAGACTCAAGCAGCAGAGCAGTTTTCCAGCCACATGGCGGCAGATGAACCAGAGAAGGACGTCAGCGGCGACGAGGGCCTTCAATACGAGCACGTCAGCTTCTCAAAGCGCAGAGATGGAGCTTTGACCGTGTCAGTGCAGGACAGCAGACAGCAGGAGGAGACCGTGTACGCACAGGTCAAAGTTCACGGGCAAGAAAGTCAGTCAAGTCAAGTTGCTAACGGCCCCGAGGATCTGTACGCTAAAGTCAAGAGAAACTAGGTGTTTCTTCACCCTCCACACCCTGCAGATTAAAACATGACAGGAGAACTTCTCACCACATGAGGCTGAGAGCAGGAGTCTGTTTACTGTATAAAGACAGAAGCAACGGTCACAAAATACAGAAGTATTTTTTGAACACATTTCATTTGAAGTTTCTTCGATTTTGTCCTTTTTTCACTCACCTCATCAGCAGGATCCAGGTCTGACCACCAAACAGGAAGAAGGAGGTCCTCCATCCTTTTATGGGGAGTTGAGTGGAGCGTCCCAAGTGTGGCAAACATTAGTGGAGCAATGCTGGTAAAAAGTATTTATTTTTAACATATTTAAAAATAAAACAGTCAGCTCTTATGAAAATTTATATTATTTTCAAATGACAGTAAATTCAACAAAATCGTTGTAAATATTTCAGCCTCATTTAAGTCTCATAAGTATAAAGCGTCATGACAATTTACTATTTGTATGCAATTATGGTGAAAATGTCAGTTTTTTTCTGACTAAAAGTGAACTATATGTGCCCATTGAGCATTTATTTATGAAAACTTGCTGGAAACATTAACAAGTCACTGTTTCTGCAAATGATCTGTTTATTCATTGCACCATAATAAACATCTTGATAAACACCTTAATAATCTCAGTCATATTTCATTATTGGCCCAGAATCTCACATAGTGTGTGTAAATGATCAGTGTTCAGTCGTCCAGTAGAACTGAACCACTGTCCTCTTGTTCATGTGAAATCAGTTTTAATGCATCTCGTCTTCAGACAGCAAATGAAGTTAGTGGATTGATTTAAGTTTGACATCCAGATTATCTTCCTCCCACTAACTGATATAAATTCAGCTGATACCCAATACACAGAGCATCTTAATCTCATTACTTTTGTTTTCAGAGATTTAATATTCTTATGTAACTGGATTCCAGCATCATGTTTCAGCATGATTAATTCAGGATTTGTTGAATCAAATATGTCAATAAACCTCACATTAAAGACTGTGTGTGTGTGTGTGTGTGTGTGTGTGTGTGTGTGTGTGTGTGTGTGTGTGTGTGTGTGTGTGTGTGTGTGTGTGTGTGTGTGTGTGTGTGTGTGTGTGTGTGTGGCAGACACTGATGCTTCTTTCATACTGGGCTCCGTCCTGTCAGATGGTGAAATTGTTTACGGGTCTTCATGAAATGTATTGTGAAACGATGTAACATCAACAGGAAAATGTCTGAAATTATTGAAAAATTATTTTTCAAAAAATGAAACGTGTAATTTTTAATGGCGGACTGTGGCGGACTGGCTGGTTCAGGCTTATAGGTGAACAGTCTAGGATCAATCTGCAGTATGTGGCAAGAGTCATCACTATTCCGAAATCATAGGAGATGGTACGCAGTCGTAGGAAAATGAATAATACCAAATCGGATCATTGCAGATGATTCTATAGCATTGCATGCGACCATTCACCCGACCTTTCAGACTGTTTCACACAGGCAGACACGATGGAGCTTTGGGTAGGCAGAGAGTATCAACACAAAGTTACATTAAAACAGCAAATAATGATGAAACAAATATACATTTTAGTCACAAGTACTTTTTTCATGAAAAAAAAATCTCTTATAATTTCTTGGCATATCAAATTGTTTTCTGAGCCATTGTTATATTTCTGTGTTTCAATCATGACAGTTTCGGTCTGCCATAGTTTTACAGCATCCTGGAAAACATCAACTTGCACAGAGAGGTAAGATTAAAAAGCTTGGAGAACTTGATTTTCTGGCTTCAGTGAACTGTATAAAGTAACTACAGCCTGGCTAAATTTGGCCAGTATTTCATTTTGTGAGGCTGAGAGCTGACCTCATTGGACTGTAGCTCACAAATGATCAAAGAAAATAAATCACCTCATGAACTTCTTGCTTTTGAGGTTGAAAACGACCCTGAACACAAGGTTCCACTGGGGACAAAACTCCTGAAGTTGGTGTTGAACAATCAGGCCACCACAGCATCGGTGGAGAGGTCTGCAGCCATAAGAGGACAGAGCAGGGAAGACTTTCACCTCTGGCTGTGATGTCCATTGAGAGGAGTGGCTCATCAAACTGAAGTCAAAACAGAGGAGTTTCACAATGCTGTGATCAACAACGTTGTCAAGAAGGACAAACACTTGGATTTAATCTTCAATTAAAGTAACTCTGATCTCTCTCCTGTTGACGGTGTTCATTGTGTAAACCATTAGGTAACAATGCTCAAACGTTGCATTGTTGTTTTATGGATATGAAATCCGTAATATCAGATGTCAAACGGATAACTGTGTGAATGGCATGAAGTGAGGCCACATAGGCACAGTGGAGCATTGAGCATGACCTGCTTCTTTTTGGTTGTTCAGTTCACGTATTTTTTCTTGAAGTGTGGATTTCGATGAGGACCAGACGGAGAGAGAGACGTTTCAGCACCACAGACAGCTCCGCGTCCGAGTTTCATGGTGGTGAAGGGACCAGCCGGAACACTGGTACACACCCCACACGAGTCGAGTTTTAATGACTGATCTCACCTTGTCAAGTCCAGGACTCTGACGCCCTCTAGTGGTCTGAGGTTTTCTTCTGAGAAAAACAAAAGCACCGTGGATTCAAGTTCATGCAGTGGATTCTGAAGAGGCACATCTCCACATTTCCGGTCTGTGTAGAAAGTTTCACAGATCATTCTCAGTCCCAGGCTGTCAGCAGCTGGTTCTGTGAGCAGCCGGTTCCCCCTGCAGGAGTCCCCGGTGGAACCAGCCTGTTGATCCCCGGTGACGGAGCGGACCCGCGGCGGTGAGCTCCGGAGGCAGCGGTCCGTACCTTTGTGTGTCCGACATCCAGCGCCCGACCCCCGGACACCTCCCCGGCTCTCTCCCCCGCAGCAGCGAGCTGAAGGCGGCCAGACGGAGGGCTCCGACCGCAGGTTGAATCACTCTGTGAGACGCAGACATGTTCAACCTGCAGCCCAAGTCCGAAAACCAGGAAGTTACAAAAAAAAAAAAAAAAAAAAGGAAAATCACAATTGTATTACTGTTCTTATGTTTTTATTTTATTTTGCTCTTTCTCACAAAAATTCAATTTACTTCATGTTGATGACTCTTCTACTCAGACTAAACGGAGTTCTGCAGGGTTCTGTGTTTGGGTCCATACTTCTCACATCATACATTCTTCCTGTGGAGCAGGAGTTCACAACCTTTTTCTTGACAGACCCAAATTAAAGCAGTTTTTCCATTTAACCTCTTTCACTTTCATCACTTCACAGATTCTCATGACTTTATTTCAAAGAAAAAACTTTATTTCTGCAAAGCATTAACACAATGATTTTGTGGGAAAAAAAAGAAAATTTATTAAGTTTTCTATTGTCATGACTTAAATGACCACTACAATAGATACAGCAAATGAAACCAGGAGAAAATGGAAAACAATGCAAGAATACATTGAGATATAACTTGTTTAAATGTATACAGAAAATATGAAGCTTCAATACATGCTGGTTTATCTTCAGAATGGAAACAGACATCAGCTCTGTTTAAGACTCTACATGAATATAAATGTGTTAATCCTCTACAGAGCTGCACCACTTCTTATATACAGGCCTGCTTCATGCTGAGACCCAGCAAAACAACTGATTTCATGACAAAAATGACAACCAGGCAGATAAAAACGATCAGAATTAATAGAGCAGGTCACTGATGATGGCTTTAACGTCTTGGGTTTCTCCTTGTGGCCCATGATGCTGGACTTTCATTCACTGTATTGACGTCATCTGCTTCTGGTGAGTCCTGTGTGGAAATGAAACGACACACAGCAATAAAGTCTTATCACCCATCTCAAGATCAGAGACTCTCACAAGTCAATTATTACATTTGTTGTCACGAAATCACATTAGTAGTGGAGTAAGTTAAAGAGTTAATGAAGGAAAGATTTTCTTCTTCTGAATTTAACTATTATGTTTATTAAAACAACGTGTTTACCTTCACTTGTTTGCGGCAATGTCTCCATCTGAACCAGCTGAAAGAGAGAAAAAATAAACCGATGAATATTTTGAACTGTAACTTTAAATAATGATCAAATGGTCTGCAGATGGAAAAGTTTGTCTCACCACTCAAAGATGATGATCGTACAGTAGAGAGATACAACCTGAAGGATCATCAGTGTTTTGAAGACGAGTTCAATCTTCAGTTCATCTGCAGAGAAACACGTGAGAGTTTTCTCTAACTTTGACAATAGTTTCCAGTCTTTGCATGATCCAAAATCTGGTGACAAACTGCTTCAACATCTCAGATAATCCAGCCAGAGACTCAGTTTAATCTGTTAGTGAAGGTCACTTCATGGAGCCGAAAACACAGATGATTTTAACTGTTGAGCCTTAAAAATAACCTTGATTCTCATAAAATATTCACATAAAACTGTCACTTTACAGTTTTATGAAAAGAGGATCAGCAGTCGTTGAGAACCTGAATCATTCATTCATTCATTCATTCATTCATGAAAAGAACCTGAATCATTTGTTCTCAATACTGAAGAAGTATTTTGTGCTTTTCAAAGGTAAGACGACACCAGAAAACACAGAGATGCAGTTTGTTTTTCCTCAGGTTTCCAGTGATGGTGATATCATGGCTGTCAAATGGGTTTGTAAAAGAGTTTCTGAAAAGATTTTCCATAAAATATCCACATTAAATAGGGATGAGAGGAAAGAGAAAGATCATCAACACACATATGAATATAAATATAAAAAAACACTTGCACAGAAATGGTAAAAAGATTAAATTTACCTGCTTTGTTCACATGAATCCACAATGACGTCTGATTACCGAGAGAATTTTCAGCCACACACTGAAAACTTGCTGGATCTGTTGTGTTGGCCACATTAAAAGTGTAAAAGTCTCCTTCAGACACTTTGATGGGTCCATGGTCACTGTTCTTGAACCAGGTGAAGCTGCTGACGGCAGGTTTGGCTCTGCTGGAGCAGGTCAGGGTCACCCAGCTCCCTGATGGACTGATGGAGACTGTGGTGTCTTTAGGAGCATCTGAGGGGAAAATAAGACTCAGATTAACTTGATTCATCAGAAACATCTGAAGTGTGATGAGCTGACAGGATCACTCACATGAAACCCTGAGAGTTAACTCTGTCTCAGGTGTTTTCACAGGTTCTCCTCCAGCAACAGGATACACAGCAGAGCAGCTGAGGCTGAATCCATCATGTGTGTCTGACAGAGTGAGGGTCTTCTGGATCTCAGTGCTGAAGGCTCCTTCTGTGTTTTCCTCAGTTTGGCTGTGAGCGTCTTGTTGGAGGCTCCAGGTGAGTTGAGGAGGGGAGTGTGAACAGGGAGTGAGAGCTGAGCAGGTTACAGTGACAGACTCCTTCTCCTTCAGGTCCTTCAGATCACCTGAGACTTCTAATCTGGGCCTCGGAGGAGAACCTGCAGTTCAACATTAAACACACATTTTACAATTAAAACATGACAGTTTGTTTAATTCCTTCTAAAAACTAAACTAATCCTACACTTCAGATGAATGCATCAATGAGACAAACAACTTAAAACACTGAATAAATACAGACAAGCTGTGAACTGAGTTTTCAGTCAATATGCAGATTGTTTTCAACTGAATACTGACAGTTTTATGTCAGATACAGCAGTGCAGACAATAGTTTCCTGTTGTTGGAGGACATAAAAGCAAATCATCATCTGTTTTATCATTGTCATCACCATCATAAGATTATTTGATCAAAAATATGATGGTGTCAGATTATTATTATTATTATTATTATTATTATTATTATTATTATTATTATTATGATTATTATTAAAATCTTAAGTGACATTTACCTTCTAAAAGAACATTAATGAAGCAGTCTTACCTTTAAGTTTAATCTCAACAGGATGTAAATCAGCTGTTGCCTTGAACGATTCATTCTCAATTCTAAAGAAGAACTTTGTGGTTTTTTCAAGTTTGACAATATTAAACTTGGTGGTACAGTCTCTTTCTCTCAGGTCTCCAATGATGCTGATATCAGGGTATTTAACTGCATCACTGCTTTTAAAAACTATTCTTTCTGGATGATCCCGAAAAGGTGCATCATCTTTAATCCACACTGCAACTACTCTTCTTCTGTTGTCAAAGCCTTCCTCTGAAGCAGGTGTGAAGCTACAGGGGATAATCAAACAGGATCCATTCACTGCTTCCAGACTCCTCGGTGCAGTGATGAAGAGATCAGCTTTGTCACCGCCACAATGAACCAAAACAGCTGGAAAAATAAACAATTTGTGAGCTCAATTTACAATCTGAATCACTGATTTAAAACCTTCAAATTATTCAACAAACATATTAAATCATTTCAACAGAGAGCTCACCTGGGAGGAAGAAAACAGTCAGAAGAAGAAACATGTTGACTGGAGCCTGCACATTCACACAGTGGACATGTTAAAGGAACCCTATAATGAAAAGTGGACTTTCATGTGTGATTGCCTCAGAAAAACTTATGATGATATTTCTCTTCATTTACACGTTTGAGTAATCTATGTTCGATGAACAATCATATTTACGAAAAAAAATCATGTAAATTCAGACCAGGAACAGTTTTGCTCATGTTCTTCATTTGTATTCAAAATAACATTGAATCTATTTCTCCGTTGAGACACTAAAACATTCCGACATTAGCTTTAAGAACAAAATCTTGATGATACAGCCATAATTCTTAATAGTTCAAAATACCTCATACCGCATTTCAACAAACATCTAAAGTGAAAATGTCGACTGTTTTAAAGTTTCTCACCAAATGTGTGTTTTCCAGCTGATCAGCTGCAGTTAAAGTCATGGAATCAGTTGAAATGTGAACAGAAGCAGAACTGCTGCTTCAAGAAGTCTTCTGAATTCTTCATCTGGGGTCAAAAGAGGAAGTTAACTCTCTGTGGCATCTGCAGGTCATTGAGGTGTGAGAGGCTCATTTCTGCAGCTCAGCACTTCACATCTCTTTGACTTTTGCACAACTCAAGTTCTTGCCAAGTTTTTACCTCCGCCAAGGAGGTTATGTAGTCGGTTTGTTGGATTGTTAGCAACATTACGGAAAAAGTTATGGACGGATTGCAATGAAACTTTGTGGAAAGGTGTGTCTTGGGCTAACTTAGAATCCATTAAATTTTGGTGAAGATCCGGATCACTGTCTGGATCCAGGAATTTTTTAAAGGATTCTTTATCATTGAAACATAGGGCAGTCTTTGACATGGTTGGGCAGGCCCGCCGACGGGGGGGGGGGGGGGGGGGGGGGGGGGCAAACGGGTCTGTTGTCCCGGGCCCACAGCATGCAGGCACCATGCCGCACCACTCAGTGCCGCGCACAGCACCACCGCGCTCCTCGGGTTGCCAACTGTCCCGCATTAGCCGGGACGTCCCGTATTTAAGCCAAAAGAGGCGTGTCCCGTACGGGGCATTGTTTGTCCCGGCCGCACGAGTCAAGGCAAGACACATATTTTTTCTTCTCTCTCTCTCTGTGTTCTGAAGGCTGTATGGCATGGCATGTAATTTGCGGGCCCAGCCACTCGGGGCGCTACAACCAGAGCAGTAGCGCACAAAGCAGAGTGAAGAAGAAACTCACCTTGGAGCTGCTCTGTTTGGGTCAGAAGAAGAAGAATACTGAGGGTGTTAGGCTATGTAGAGTTTGATCCGGTGTTTGTCTGTTCGTTCAAGTTCAAGTTTCTGTTTTTATCTCTTGATCTGCGTCTATAGACTGCACCTTAATGGTTTTTTGTTCAGAAGGTTTTACACTTTTGATTTTGCACTTTTTCAGTTGAAAATAAGAAAAAGAACATGTTAAAATCCAGAAGAGACAGCAACTGTTTAATTTTATTTTGCACATTTAGCAATAAATTTACAATAGAAGACTTTATTATTCTCACAGTGGAGAAATTTACAGGTGTATAGGCTCACAGAACACACAGCGGGGTGCAAAAGTAATGAATGGTGCAATAATTAACAAGTAACAGTGCAAATCATTGTAGGACTGACTGATAATAGAAGCTCAAGACAATAAGAGATAACTGTATGGACAACATGAATCTTAAAAATATAACAGAAAATATATAATATATACAATATATCCAATACAATATGCAATATACGATGCAATATATAACTATATGGGTTGCATGTCCAATATGTTTTAGCGGAGTGAATGGGTACAGCAGAGTGAATGGATGATAAAGTGTTGCTGAATTTCTCAAGGGGGGGTGCAGGATACTATAATGTCCAGGATTATTGCACATATTCTGCACAGTAGAATTGTACAGTCTGACAGCGATGGGGATGAGAGACCTGTGGTAGCTCCTTCCTGCACTGAGGGCGTCTCAGTCACCACTGAAGGAGCTGCTGAGCTCCTCTACCGTCCGGTGCAGTGGCTGAGAGCTGCTGTCCATGATGATGGATGATACTTGAATGATAACTGTCTCACTGTAGGCCTCAAATACAAACTGATCATGAGTTATTATCTTGTTACTCTAAAGTGTTTTAATAGTCTGTAATAGGTATAACTGTGGCAAAATGCTGTTATATATGCATTTTTCACCCCCCAAAAACTCAATTTTTTTCAGCTGCCTGCGAGAAGCATTCCTTATTTCAATCTCTGGGAGTTGGCAACCCTACGCGCTGCACGCCACATTGCTCCGCGCACCGCACGCCGCACTGCTCAGCGCGCCGCACACCGCAGCGCTCCGCTCCGATTGCACCCCCAATCACAATGTTGTTTCATTATAAATGGTGTTCTTATTGTTGTTGGTGACTGATTTCAGCTGTGGTGGAGGTCTGCGCTCTCCGAGTGCCAAATTCTAGTTTAGACTTGTACACTCTTTTGGTGTCTTTAAGTGGAGCCATCAGGCTGGAGCTCCGTCTACTTTCACTTTTACCGTCATGTTTTGTTTGCTATGGCGCTCTGGCGCAGGCGCACACTTCCGCGACCTGCGCGCAATGCGCAACGCGGTCTCAAATTCTGGCTGCTGCGCGGACGTCCGCGTACCGGTCCGCACGGACCCTAGCGGACAGGAATTCATGACGATTTTTACGTCACGCGGACCAACGCGCAACGCGCACCCACGCGGACATGTGAAGCATGGACGGGCCTTTAGACAAGCTCATTAATACCTTTTTCGTGTCTCTGCGTCCAGTGGCTGGTTCCCAGCTGTTAGCATCGTAGTCAGCTTAGCTCAATTGCTGGAAGTCAATAGGGAACAGAGCCAGACTGACGAAAGTGGACAAAATACCCCTTCCAGTGGTCCAGGGGACGGCGTATTAGCACGTGAAGTAAATCCGAACGGCTATAAAACATTTTAAAAGACGTGTTATCTTTTCAATCCATTAAATACACACAGACCTGCACGTGTGCAGTGCTCGGCGGAAGGATATACCGGAGCACAGCAGTAGAAGCCATAGCCGCTGTGCTCCAGTATATCCAAAAATCTTCGGAGTATTCCTTTAAGTGGATTCATCATAAATCAAGTGGAATTAGATATTTTGACTGATAGGTAAAAAAAAAAGTAACATTTTGAGTATTTGTACAATGAGTATTGGAATACAACCTGAAATGTAATGTCCCATAATGCATTGGGTGGTGCTGAGTTATTGTAAAGTCCAGTCTGACTTTAATGCATGATGAAGATGTTGGAGGACTGCCATGACAGTTCAGTCATCACAATTCAGCACCTCAGGGTGAGAAACAGTCATTTTAGAAAACCATGAGACTCAGTGTCTGTGAAATGAACTCCCAACTTCCTCTTGTTTTAACACCCTGTTTTTTCTCAGATGTTTATCACATAGATCCTCTTTATTCACTATTCTCCATTTGCCAAATATGGTTTTAAATTCTGAGAACTGTGTTGCTGCAAATATAGTTTAAAGTTAGAAGATCAGCTGTCATGTCTTGTCTGCATGTTAGAAGTTTAAAGTTCCGGTCACCCCAAACAAAAAACTCAAAGTATCATTATGAAAAACAGCAATATTCTTTAGCCCCTCTAAGAGGTTTGTTCCCAAAAAAATTCTGCAGAGTAACCCATTTATTTTCAGATGTTATAGCAGTAACTGAGCGTTCTTTCCCAGCTGCCCAGTAAGCGAGCACACCTGCTAACATTAGCACCATGGAACTCAGCACACATGAGAGCAGAAGCGGAAGATCCTGTGTGATCTGTCTTTTGTTGTCTTCAAGTGTGTATTCTCTAAATCGAGGCAGGTTTACAGATTCCTGTAGTGTGATGCAGGATTAAGAGGCTGACTGATGATTGCTGAAGAGTCTTTAGGATTGCAGCTTGCTGAACAAAAGAGCAACATGGACCTTTAAGCTCATCAAAAGACAACAAATAAGAAATATGTTGAAGTAAAGGCAAATTGTTGACATAATTGAAGTTAATGTTTCATGCTAAATGAGCCAGCATCTTTTGAAAAAGGCTTTTCAGCAGAGTAACACAGTCAGGGTGAGAGAGCTGCACCAGTCTGGCTAAAATACAGCATCAAGACAGCCTGGAGAAGAAATTAATATCAGGAAATCCAAAACACGGCAAGAATTATCATCGTGATCAGAAGAGAATCCAGTCCTGCAGTGACTGCTTGTTAAGACTCCACTGAAGAGTTAACTGAAGAGTTCTGTTTCTTCACCTGTTTCAACATCAACATCCTCAGCTTCCTCCCCCAAGCTCCCACCACACCAGCAGCTGGTGACCTCCATCCTGCACAGAGTAAACCCTGGCAAAGCCACTGGACCTGACAGGCTCGGACGCAGGGAGATCAAGGAGTGCTCGATCCAGCAAGGTGGGGCGTCAACCAGGCTGTTCCAGCACCTCCTGGACACGAGCACCGTCCCCAACCAGTGGAAGGACTCAACCACTGCATGCAGGATCATGCTTGTTGACACAGTCACCAAACAACTGGACTCGACACACACACACACACACACACACACACACACACACACACACGCATTTTAATGACGACAGTGAAGACGTCTCTCTTCCAGAGTGTTTGAGCAGCAGTTCAGGATCTTCCCTCTGTTCTGCACAGGCTGCAGGCTGGAGACTGCAGCTTTCCCCGGAATCAACAGCCTTCTGCAGTGGTGCTCGGCTTCACACTGTTCTGCTCCAGAGACTTTGTTCTCCACCGTGTGTTCCCATCTCATCCAGGCTCCTTGTTGCTGAATCCCCACCGTCCTGGTTCATGCAGCTCTTCTTGAAGCAGTGCTCACCTCTCCGTCACCTCCGTCTGACCATAGCGAGGTGCTGTTCAGAGCCCTGCTCTCTCCCAAAGTCACTGTCTCCACCAGAACTGTGTTGCTTCTGAACAATCTATCGTTTTCCTGACCCAGGATCTGTTGTGTCAACATAAACCGACCCACTATATTAATTAATCAGACGCGGCAGACTCAGCAACAGCAAACTGGTGTCTTTAAAACAGGTGTCTTGAAATGTCCTCATCAGAACCAGAAGAGGAGTTTGGGGATTTAAGCTCAAAGAAAAGCAGCACGTCGGCCATGAGGGACTATTCTGGACTATGTTAGCATCTGCCATTGCTGATGCTAATGCTGAGTGAGCAAACTAATTTAAACTGTGAAAAAGAGGCTTTGGTGATTTATTTAAGAAATACACCTTCTCCAAAATCATTCAGTCCGTCTTCTGCAGTGCAGGTGGAAAAATTGACCTCATCAGTGTTGGCCCATTTCCTGTCAACCTATGAACTCACAGAATACAACAGTCAATGGCGAGCGAACACTTTCTGAAACATGTACACAATCAAACCTTTACAAAGAATTGTTGTTTATCTTTGATCTTCAATTGATTTTCCATCTTTATTTGTTTGACTATTGTTTAAGTTTGTGAACATTTGCTTGTTCTTCAAGTATTAAAAAAATAATAATAGTGATCTTGCAATTTAGAAACCCAGAAGCACAACATTGAACAACGTGGCAACTTGTACATGATCTCTCTGTGAACGTGATGCTTTGAGCAGATGTCAGTAGTGAAAAAACAAAAAACTGTACTTAAGTGACAAATGAAGAAGAGAGAAAAAATAGAATCCATCTGATAAACATCTGAGAAAAACGAGAGTGTTGAAGCAAACAGAGGAAGTTGATTAGTTTGTTTCATAATGACTGAAATCTCACGGTTTTCTCAAGTGACTGTTTTTCATTCTGTGGAGACGAACTATGACTACTGAACTGTCATACAGCCCTCCAACATCTTCATCTGACATTAAAGTCAGAATGGACTTCACGATAACTCAGCTCCACCCAATGCATTATGGGACATTACATTTCAGGTTGCATTCTAATGTTTGTTGCTAAAGTTAAAGAGATGTGAAGCACTGAGCTGCATGGATGAGTCACTCACACCCCAGTGAGCTGCAGATGCTTCAGAGAGCTAATTTCCTCTTTTTTAAATATCAAACCAGGAAGAAGGGAGACTTTAAGAAGCAGCAGCTCTGCTTCTGTTCACATTTCAATTGATTTGACAACTTTAACTGCAGCTGATCAGCTGGAAAACACATTTGGTGAGAAACTTTTTCACAGTTTATTTTGACTTGAGATGTTTGTTGAAATGCATCATGTGTATTTTGAACCATTATATGAAGAATTAAGGCTGAATCATCAACATGTTGTTCTTAAAGCCAGTGTCAGACTGTTTATGGGATTCAAAAGAGAAATGGATTCAATGTTATTTTGAATTAAATACATGAGGAAAAAACTGTTTCATGTCTGAATTTACATGTTTGAGTCCCAGATTCTCAGACATGAACTGATTTCTGTTGTCAAATTCAGGAAAATTTAACATGATTGTTTTTGTAGCATTCAGGATGTCTTATTGTTTTCTTTACATGTGTCTTTAACATGTCCACTGTGTGAATGTGCAGGTTCCAGTCAACATGTTTCTTCTTCTGACTGTTTTCTTCCTCCCAGGTGAGCTCTCTGTTGATATTATCTAATATGATTGTTCAATAATCTGAAGGTTTTAAATCAGTGATTCAGATTGTAAACTGAACTCACAAGTTGTTTGTTTTTCCAGCTGTTTTGGTTCATTGTGCCGGTGAAGAAGCACGTCTCTTCATCACTGCACCGAGGAGTCTGGAAGCAGTGAATGGATCCTGTTTGATTATCCCCTGTGGCTTCACACCTGCTTCAGAGAAAGAGAAAGAGTTTGACAACAGAAGAAAAATTGTTGCAGTGTGGATTAAAGATGATTCACCTTTTGCGGGTCATCCAGAAAGAATAGTTTTTAACAGCAGTGATTCAGTTAACTACCGTTATATCAGCATCATTGGAGACCTGAGAAAAAGAAACTGCACCACCAAGTTTAATATTGTCAAACTTGAAAAAACCACAAAGTTCTTTTTCAGAATTGAGAATGAATCGTTCAAGGCAACAGCTGCTTTAAATCCTGTTGAGATTAATCTGACAGGTAAGACTGCTTCATTTATGTGCATTAAAAAGAAAAAAAGTCACAATTACGATTTGAATCTGACTCCATAACATTGACGTATCATTGATGAAATGGTTGATTATTGCTTTTGTGTCCTACAACAACAGGAAACTCATGTCTGCACTGCTGTATCTAACATAAAACTGTCAGTATTTCGTTGAAAACAATCTGGAAGTTATTGTAGTCATTGTCTGAAAACTCAGTTCAGAGCTTTCTCTGGATTTATTCAGTGTTTAAAGTTTGTTTTCTGATTGATATATATAAATGTGAAGTCTCAAAGGACTAGTTTAGTTACTAGAAGAACTTGTAGAAACTGTCTTATGTTGTAGTTTTACAGGTATAATGTGTGTTTCATGTGAAACTGCAGATTCTCCTCCGAGGCCCAGATTAGAAGTCTCAGCTGATCTGAAGGACCTGAAGGAGAAGGAGTCTGTCACTGTAACCTGCTCAGCTCCCACTCCCTGTTCACACTCCCCTCCTCAACTCACCTGGAGCCTCCAACAAGACGCTCACAGCCAAACTGAGGAAAACACAGATGGAACCTTCAGCACTCAGATCCAGAAGACCCTCACTCTGTCAGACACACATGATGGATTCAACCTCAGCTGCTCTGCTGTGTATCCTGTTGATGGAGGAAAATCTGTGAAAACACCTGAGACAGAGTTAACTCTCAGGGTTTCATGTGAGTGATCCTGTCAGCTCATCACACTTCAGATGTTTCTGATGAATCAAGTTAATCTGAGTCTTATTTTCCCCTCAGATTCTCCTAAAGACACGACAGTCTCCATCAGTCCATCAGGGAGCTGGGTGACCCTGACCTGCTCCAGCAGAGCCAAACCTGCCGTCAGCAGCTTCACCTGGTTCAAGAACAGTGACCATGGACCCATCAAAGTGTCTGAAGGAGACTTTTACACCTTTAATGTGGCCGACATAACAGATCCAGCAAGTTTTTACTGTGTAACTAAAAATTCTCTTGGTAATCAGACGTCATTGTGGATTCATGTGAACAAAGCAGGTAAATAGGTTCTAATTTTTCTGACAGACAGACAGAGATGTGTTTTGATGACTGTCTGTTTCCTCTTCCTTGGTCATATTTCATGTCAGTACAATATTCAGTTCCACTGCTATGCAGATGACACTCATACCTTCTTTTCCATAATTAGAAACATTCAAACCCTCAACTTTTTTAAAACTCATCTTAAAACTTTTGTTTTTATACAAGCATTTTACTTTTGACGCTGTTGGTTCACTGCTCATTCCTGATTGTTTCTTACTTATTCAATTGATATTACTATGTGTTTTATTTTTTTTTAACCCTTAAAGACACGACAGCCTTCATCAGTCCATCAGGGAGCTGGGTGACCCTGACCTGCTCCAGCAGAGCCAAACCTGCCGTCAGCAACTTCACCTGGTTCAAGAACAGTGACCATGGGCCCATCAAAGTGTCTGAAGGAGACTTTTACACCTTTAATGTGGCCAACACAACAGATCCAGCAAGTTTTTACTGTGTGGCTGAAAATCCTCTCGGTAATCAGACGTCATCTCGGATTCCTGTGAACAAAACAGATAAATGGGACAAAATCACTGTGATCTGATCCTTCATCTGATATTCTGCCCACAACTTTAAACACACTGTTTAAACAATGTTTTGATGTGAAAACACCAAACCTCCATTGCCTCTTCAGTTTCTAGTTACACTACAATGGTGTCTGAAGAGAGTAAAAATCGAACTTTTTGAAAATGGTTGCAAAGGTGAAACTTTTCAGAAATACTCCATCTTTGTCTGTGCAGACAGAAGAACCACTGCTACTGCACATGTCAATCATGGCTGTAGTAAATAGTTCTTTAGATGAGCAATAACAATGTCTTCCTCCAGACTGCCATGACTCCCAGTTCAGATTCTCCTGGACTGGGTAGTTTTAGAGTTGAAAGTCACCTGTGGTTCCTCCTGGACTGGGGGTGTGGTCTTCTCTGAGTTGATTCTCTGTGGCCCCCTCAGGTTTAGAGGAGAACCAGGGGCCTGTGTTTCTTGGTTCTGGGCCTGTTTGCCTCATTTACCAGCAATGATGTTGCTAAAAGCTGCTCCACATCAAGTTCCAGTTGAACCCAGAAGACAAACCTTCTCCTGTTAATCTGAATATGGAACTGTTGCTGGTTCAGATCGGTCTTTTTCAGAACTATTACTAAAAGAAAGATCTCCTCCTCACCCCCCTCAGTCTTTTCCTGTTGGTAGAGCAGAAACTATTTCAACACTAAAGACTCTCAGTCATGTCATACTGTACACCTTAGTGTGATTTTCTCTTTGCTCCACACAGGACGTGTTCCTTTGATGATTGCCGTTTCAGTGAGCATCAGCTTTGTGTTCATCTTCCTGCTTTTCTCTGTCTGGTCAGTACCTTGAACTAAAACATGTGACAGCAGCAGCTGTGTATTAATGCTGGTTTGACCTCAGTCTGGACTTCTTCCCACTTCATGGATATTTTCACTTTCCTGATGTCTTTCAGGTGGTTTAAGAAGCGTCGGCGCCCACAACAGACTCAGGTCGGTACATTTCACAACACGTGGTTCGACTGTACTCTTAGATTATATGAACCAGACATACACCAGTCAGCCAAAACATTATGACCAGGTGGCTAATATCAATGTTTTACTGCTAAAGCTGTTCAGACCTGTCAAGACATGAACTCCAATAGATCACATGATATTGTTCTGTGGCCTCTGGCTCTACGTGATGTGTTTCTATTTTTCACTCAACAAGAAACATTTCCCACTGTAAATGTATATCAAGAACTTTGAATATAATTCACTTCATTCTTTTCCAATTCAATGTTCCTTATTTGCTGGCTGACAGTGAACAGAAGCTGTTCTTCAGCACTGACCTGGACGATCTCGTTCACCTCAGTTTCCTTTCAATCACTTCTTCAACAGACTCAAGCAGCAGAGCAGTTTTCCAGCCACATGGCGGCAGATGAAGCAGAGAAGGACGTCAGCGGCGACGAGGGCCTTCAATACGAGCACGTCAGCTTCTCAAAGCGGAGAGATGGAGCTTTGACCGTGTCAGTGCAGGACAACAGACAGCAGGAGGAGACCGTGTACGCACAGGTCAAAGTTCACGGGCAAGAAAGTCAGTCAAGTCAAGTTGCTAACGGCCCCGAGGATCTGAACGCTAAAGTCAAGAGAAACTAAGTGTTTCTTCACCCTCCACACCCTGCAGATTAAATCATGACAGGAGAACTTCTCACCACATGAGGCTGAGAGCAGGAGTCTGTTTACTGTATAAAGACAGAAGCAACGGTCACAAAATAGAGAAGTATTTTTTTGTGACCTCCACCCTGCTACAAGTGTAGAATTTGTACACATTCTGTTTGAAGTTTGTTCCGTTCAGTCATTTCTTCACTCACCTCATCAGCAGGTTCCAGGTCTGACCACCAAACAGGAAGAAGGAGGTCCTTCATCCTTTCATGGGGAATTGAGTGGAGCGTACCTGTATGGCAGAGATGAGAGGGAACTATATAATATTGTTGGATTCTTGTTCATTGATGACTCTGTTGAAACTGTAAGATGGTGATGAGTAGCTGCTTTGTGAATTTGTATCTTTGTTCCATTGATGGTCACATGGGAGGGGCAGCAGGGACATCAACAGGTCTCCTGCACACAGAACTAAACCTGAGGAAACAGAGCTAACCACTGCGCCACTGTGCCTCAGCACACTTTACAGCGATATGTTTAAAGTCCTTTTTTTCTCATTTATTTCTGTTTGTAAATCATGTTTGCTTTTCTGCCATATTTGATGTTCTTTTCTATTTATTCTGTGTGAAGCAACATTGTAAAACAATGAAGAATTTCTATTCTTTCTTTATCTTTGCAACATATGTATTGGGAAATGTCACATTTTTTGTGACAATAAATTGCAATAATAGCAAATTGTATGAATCTGATGTTAACATTTTTCCAAATTATGGTAAAATAAACAAAATGCAAATGAAAAATTTCACCTAAAGTCTGACAAAAAATACGTTTATGGAAAATTTACTATTGATGTTCAATTATGGGGAAGAAGTTAAACTTTTTATGACTATCCGAAGAAAGGCTTAATAATCTCAGTCGCATTTCATTATTGGTCCAGAATCTCTCATAGTGTGTGTGTGTGTGTGTGTGTGTGTGTGTGTGTGTAAACATCACTGGGAATCATGCAGTTTAAAAGTTGCATAGTTCTGCTTTAAACTGCAGAAATTCGGTGTCGGTGGAGGATCCCCCTGTGAGCAGAGAGGAAAGTTGATGAAATACGAGGCGGACGCCACCGGATGGGAGCAGAAGCACCAGAACCGCTGGTCAGACTTTTCCATTACTGTACCGTTTAGCTGATCTTTTCACCATGAAGTGAAAACGTGAAGAAACTGTGTATAAAAGCAGCTTTTATAAAATCTACATCTGTCATGTAAAATCCACACAGGATGATTTCAAAGCTGGAGCTGTGAGGATCGTTTATTCCTCAGAGTAAATATATTTGTCAATAAATACAGTAAATTTCTCATTAGTCGTGTTTGTATGGTTGTTTTTTTTGTGTACCTTTATTTGAACAATAATATGAAGACTCTGCAGCATCCAATTATATTTTTTTATCAATCCATGATTATTTCAGAAATGTCAAACTAAATATATGTGTTATATGTGTATTCCTATGCAAACATATGTATTTCTAGATAGGTGTGTGTACATAAGATGTATTTAATAGGTGTATATTTATATTCATAAAATGTTAGATTTATGTATTTTCAGATAGAGCTGAGGTTAAATCCGTTTCTTCTTTCATTTTCTTTGAGTTTTACACAGTAATTACTGTCATGGCTGAATATTGTAAGTTATATCTCTTTGCATATATAAAAAAAACTGTGTTCTCGCCCTTCCTGGGTGGTACGTCCTTCAAGCCCGGGTCCTCTCCCAGAGGCCTGGGAGCTGGAGGGTTCTGCAGGATCTCAGCTGTTCTGTGCTCGGTTGCTGTGGTTGGCTGAACTGAGTATCTGCCATCAGGTTTAGTTTCTATTACCAGCGACAAACTTCTTTGATTTAATATCACATATGACGGGACAATAATACATATACAAATGTTTATGCTGGTTCAGACGTTACATTTAATAGTGGTATGATTTATAACACTGAAATATGACTGACACTCTGGAAATCTGCTGTTTTCTCTGATCTCTCAGCTGTGAACACCTCTGATGTTTTCTCTTTGACTCTTAATCAGACGTCTCTCTTTCACACGTTGAAAGCTCATCCTGCAACCCTGCTTTAGCCCACAAGCCACACATTTGACACACCTGCCCTCAAAGCATTCAGAAGATCACTGAACTCTGAAAAATGAACATTATTAACAACACTCGTGTGGTGTCACCAAATGGAAAAATAAATTGAAACATACAATAATCATGTTACAAACACATTTTATTTGTATTTTTCTTTTCTCTTACAGTCAAAACATACAAACTAAACTAGTAGTGTGGGACGACAGGAAAGACGTGACATCAAAACTAGGAACAAAAGCAACAGAAAAACAGAAAAAAAAACATTTTTGGGATAATATCAAGTCTTTTAAAAATATTGAGATAAACTAACTAGCAAGATATACAAATGAAAAAATGTCATTTGCCTTGTATATATTAGTTGGTGTTCTCTTCAGAAGCATTGCAACACTCAGCAGCAGTGTGTGACAATGAGAGGAAAGAGGAAACGCACACATTTCAAATCTATTTCATCAAGAAGAAACAAACCGTATCTTTAATGAAGCCGATGTTAGCAGTCCATGCTCGTAACTAAGTGTCTCTTACAACTGGTGATTGCACATGTATAAAATGGTTTAAAAAGAGACCAAACATTCAAGAATCCCCATTAATGCAGTGTATTGTGAAGGAAAGTGACGGCGAGGTCAGGCTGAGCTGCGTTCACAGGCTGAAGCCGGACACGGCGATGTGCTGCGCGCTGTTTCGGGCGTCGAAGTACGAGGTGTCCGTTTCGTCCTCCGGCTGCGGTATGAACGGCATCGCCTGGTTCTGCAGGTTGTCCCAGTCCAGGCCGTCAAACAGGGGGTGGCGCTTCAGCTCTGGTGGAGGGAAAACACACCTCGCATTAACACAGCGGAAGAACGTCTTGGTTTTCTTATTCTTCTTCTAACAGAGTAGGGTAAACTCGACTGGAACAGCTGATCTTTTGAAAAAGTAGACAATTTATTGCCGATGAGCATTATTTATTATTTATTTGTGTCTGAAACTGAATGAGGCCCTCACCCTTTAGTCCCGCCCGCTTGGTCATGTCCATGGTCAGAAGGATTTCAATGGCGTTCCTGGCGTTAGCAGACAGCTCCTCTTCCCCCTCGGGCCAGGGGATATCTGAAACGATTCATACAGTCTTTGTTCTCTCTGCTGACCCCCGTGTGTGTGCGTGACGTCTGGTTCTCACCTCTGTTGAGGATATTCTGGAAGACCAGCTGAGGCGTCTCGTCGTTGAACGGCGGCACGCCGGTGAGGAACTCGAAGAGGCAGACGCCGAGCGCCCACCAGTCCACCATGCAGTCTGGCAGCGTGCCAGGGGAAAGAAAGAGGAAGAGTCACATTTTCTTGAGGTTTTGAAGACGTCCCTGTGTGCTTCCTGTTAGAGTGAGAGCCCACTGTATGCACTGCGGTGGCAGAAGCAGGTGCTGGCGTTAAGCTGGGGGCCGAGGGAAGGAGATGAACTCATTCTACACATCAGCATTCATACTGGAAGGAAAGCTGCACTTCTTATCACACAGCTTCATTCATGTCACAGAATCAGCGCTCATGAATTCAAGCAGCAATCCAGTGGAAATGTCACCCCCGGGGCATTAAAGCGTTATCACCAGCCGGTCAAGATAGCTGTTATTAGACCACATTTAGTGTGTCAGCGGCTGAACATGAAAAGTGATGCAGGCTCAACGTCCAGACACCCATTAGAGTCCAAAATGTTTCAGCTTGAACGGCTCTGATTCTCCAGCTGCTGTTAGCCCTGTCACAGGACATGCCTGGACTAAAAGGTGGGATTTGAACCTTTTAAAAGTTTTTATTATCTGAGGAACTCATACATGTTACTGGAGCGAGCTCTTCTTGTCGCAGAGGTGTTTATTCAGCTGATACGGTTAAACCAGTTCAGTTGCACTGCAGACTTGGATAGTTTCCACACAGGATCTCTGTCCAGCCATAACAGAAACTCAAACCCGGGCCACCCGACATCGAAGCTTGAAGACTTAACCTGACGCCCCGTTATTAGTATGGTAATCCAACAAACTCACACATGAACCCAGTCAGACAGCGTCACTGCTTCATAGTCCAGGCCCCAGACTGGAAACACCTGATTGGCAATGACAGACTCAAACCTCCATCCCTTTCCCGCCAATCAGGCCTGTTCACCAATGCAAAGGGGGGGGGGAATGGTGGTGGGAGGGGGAATCAGCTCCTCTAGCATGATTAGCAGGCTGGGTGAACATGCGAACTGGCTTTGATAAACTTACCGCACTGACCCATACCTGAAACTAAAGGAAGACGCCTGTCACATGAGCCGCAGGGCCAAACATGACAGCTCTTCATCAAAACGGTGCATCATGGTCATTTGTGGGACTCTTCCTCTCTCTCTCATTTCTTACCGTGGGGTATTCCCAGAAGAAGTTCTGGAGCCAAGTAGTCCGGGGTTCCCAGGATGGGAGCGCCCTCGACAGGCTGCGCCCCCCTCCGTACACTCTTCGGGGTCCTGAACGGGGTCTGAGAGGTCGACATGGGCTGAGGAGTCTGGTGAGGGAGATGAAAATGAGGATAGATGTTAAAAAATCAATGAATTAATCAAGTCCATCCATATTTTAGTAGCAACTCCTGATCAGAAATGAAGCCCGAGACACTGGACGTCTGAAACCGCCACTCTAAAACGATGTCAGTGTTTCTCCCACCTGACAGAGGGACGCGCTGGAGCCGGATCGTCGCTGCACTGGCGTTACAGTCCCAGACACCGAATGATGAGAAGCTGCTGCGGACGTGTCCATCCCGTCCAAAGAGCCCAGGCTGAGTCGAGAGACCCCGGACAGGTTAGAGCGGTTAATGGAGCTGCAGTAGCTGCGGAACGCAACCACGTTCCGCGGCTTGAGGAAGGCGGGGGAGTGCGCCAAGCCGCCGGAGACTTCATCGTGGAGCCGGTTGAAAAAGAAACCCTGAGATTCTGCTCTCTTCCCGAAAAGGCCGAGTTTGGGTGTCTGGTTGAAGGCAGCAGACGGGGTCTGAGGTGGCAGTTCGATCATGGATGAGTCTCCATCCTCCTGCTGCTTCTCATATGAGGCTGAAATACTGGCTGTGAAAGGATTCGACTGCTGAGCTGAGTCAAAAGTGAGCGATATCTCGTGCGCTGACCCGTCAGAGTCCAGACTCAGGCTCCTGCAGACGTCGATGTCCCCGGGAGGAGGTGAAAAGTCTTTACCTGCACTCTCAAACACGTCCTCGGCGGGCTCCTCCAGCTCACAGAACAGACTTTTAGCTACTTCTATCGGGCTGGATCGCTTCGGAACCGGATCCTCGCCTTCCCCAACCGTGTCGGCCGAGGCAGTAAAGTTGTCTATCTGGACGGTGGAGAACGCTCCAGTCAGACCCGTGTGGAACCTCGCCGGTTCCTCTGGAATCTCACAGCCTCTCTTGTAGTCCGCGTCCCTCTTTTTGGCTCGTCTCTCCACAGGCTCGGGACTTCTTTCTACATCTGAAAATGTTCTTTTGACTGATGAGGGGACTGCAGGTTGACGGCCATGTCTCATTGAAACAGACAAATCCTCCTGAACTGTGGGAACAGAGACAGGTTTTCTGCTATGAGAGCCATTTGCTGTGAGGCGGTCTGATCTCAACGGGTTGCTTGACCTCTTCGCAGAGAGGCCAGAGGTGTCCGAAGCTGTAGGGACACGGTCCCGCTCCGGGTCTTTGGATTCAGACGGTCTGTTCTGCTTTTGATCATTGATGTGTTCATTTTCTTTCTGCAGAGAAAAACAAAAATGATTGGAAACATCATAACGAGTAAAGCGCCGAGGTAAAAATATGCAGACATTACAAAATAAATTCAAACTGAGGCTGTTGTGGAAACTCCAAGCAAAGTCAACATTACTGATACGGTGGATCATTAGGCTCAGGGTCACTGACCTCGTCACCCTCCCCCTCCCACATCGGACTGATGCAGCCCTCCATGTCGGTGGTGCTGCCTGCACTCATCGTCTCAAGCCTCTTTCTGCTCTGCAGCAAGGATTTAGTCAGATTTTTGGACGAATGATGCGGCCCGAGTGCAACACTGTTTGGTCCTGTGACAACACAGACAGCCGCAAAGTTAAACAAGTTTTTTTTCTTTCTAAATCAACATGACAATTTTTCAATATCCAACATGACATACCTAACTTCCAAGGATAGCAGCGTGGAGAATACAGCTGCTCTTTTGACTTCACCATGGGAGAGCCAAGCGAGTTATTCTTCTGTTTGATCTTACTGCAGGACATGGGGCTGGACACAGCAGATGCACTGCAGTGACGCTTCGCTTCTCCCGAAGGTGTATTCTGTATGATTTAATGAAAGGACAGAGTCACAGTCACATTCAAACTAGATGCAGAGTCCCTGATTTGGGTATGATGACTTCAGATCACTTACAAATCCAAGGGAGCTGATGAGGGAGAGGACTTGGCCTGGCGTGCGGAAATAATCCTTCTTTGGTTTGGCCAAGGATGGAGTTGTGAGAATATCCATTAAACTCAGTTCTGATACAGATAAATTCAGAAATATTAATTAAGTACCACCAGCGGCGATGGAACAGCTTTTTTTTCTATAAAGCTGGTAGGACTTCTTACCTCGATCAAGCTTAACTTTTGAAAGGCCAAAGTCTGTGAGTTTGATGTGACCTTCGTTGGATATGAGCATGTTGTCTGGTTTTAGATCCCTAAAACAAATAATGACACAACACATGCCGATCACTCTGTTACACACAGTGGACAAATAACCCGAAGAAATATCCAAGTATATGGATGGACTGAAAAACCAAAGATTCAACAACTTTGAGGGGAATAATGTGAGGAATGAATTAAAAATAAAATAAGAAAGATGGACGATGACATAGTTCAGGTTTTCTAACTTGTAAAGACCAAACCGCATTTATTTCAGACCCTGGGTTTTTGTCTGGTTGCAGTCAACAGAGTGTGACCACTCAGCATTATTATTAATGTTTAACAACAACTGAAGACTGTCTCTGTTTGTCATGTAATGGACAGGAGAAGAAGCCTGATGGTGTCAGAGTACCTGTGGATGATACCGTGCCGGTGAAGGTAGTCCAAAGCTTGGGCGACCTCAGAAATGAATTTCACGGCCATGACCTGATCGAAATATCCGTAAATGTGAAGAAGAGATTTGACATCCCCTCCAATGAGGTACTCCATGACCTGTACACAGCAGGAAATACACATCCGTAAATAAAAACCTGTATAATAAAATAAAAACATCTGTTTGTTGCAGGATCTACCAGATAGATTTTCGTGGCTGTCTGAAGAGAGTAAAACAGGTGAACCACGAAGGGACTTTTGCTCAGAGCGAGTGCGTCTCTCTCTGCCTTCATCTGGCCCGTCATGTTCTTATCGACCATGTCGGCTTTCTTCATCACCTGAAGGGTAAAAACAACAGAATCAGCGCTGTTCTGGAAGGCTTAAAGCCCGCATGAAGTTGAACTGACTCACTTTGACAGCATAGAGACGCGCATTGCTCTTCTTCCGAGCCAGGTAGACCTTCCCGAAAGCTCCGCGGCTGATCGGCTTCAACACCGTGAAATCCTCGATGGAGGGCGGCTTCGGGACTTCCACAGACCTCTCGTTCGTCCCCGAGCCGCGGTTCTCCTCCACATCCATTTCCTGCTGCTTAGAATGGCCGTGAAATGCCTCTTTCTGAAGGTAAAAGCGGTCACATGATAATAAAAACAGGCAACAACGGGTTTGTTTTGAAATTTGAATTCTCCGCTTCACCAGGGGTCCTCCGACGCCACGACCTCAGTGCAGGCGTCCAACGAACTGCCTGAGCAAAAATCACAAAATAGATTTGAAAGTGTTGTTAAATTTGGTATTTATTTTAAGTCAGTTTTTACGGTGGACCAGTGACTAAATCAAATCCAAGTTTGTTCATTTGAGAAAAACAAATGTGATTGAAAACCTTATATTTGAAACTAAATGCTCAAGCCGTGATCTTGAATTTTTAAAAAATTTTGAAAATGAAAAACACTGACCAGTGTTTTTCATTTGTCTAACACTAACCCTAAAACACACTAAATGAGAGCAAGTGTATGAAAACTTTTTTCAACTTAAATATAATTTTGATTCAGCTCTGGAATTCTTTTGATAAAATCATTTTATTTTCATTCATAAAGACCTTTTTTAAATTTACGGGTTTTTTTCAGGTGCAGGTATGTGCTGTTTTCAGTTTTTTTTTTTTTAAATCAAATTCAAATCTTGTTTTCGACTTTAGAATTTTAAAACTTTCTTTGACCCTGTTCTGGCGTGGGGGGCGTGGCATCGACCGAGATGGGCGTGGCTTTTTGAATGGCAGCATAGTGAAGAGAGCTCCTGAACCCCCATGTAGTTTAACCGAGTTAGCTCATTGCAAATTCCATCTTTGTGCTGTTTCCTGGTGCTTTTATTTCACTTTCATGCATGAACTTTAAGCTATATTTGCAATTTTGCTTTGACCCCATGGCTACATTGCAGTCATTAAAAGCTGAGGGCATCACTGCTGATCTTGACTTTGTAAATACTGCTCTCTAGTGGTCAATCTGAGTCATTGATGAAAAAGGTACTGCACAATCATACATGTTAATCTTTCCTAGCATTGCAAGCTGATTTTGGTTGAATTTTGTTTCTGTAATTCATGTTTTCATCGAGATGAAGGACTGGAGGAATGAAGGCACTGTGGAGCCATTTTGGCCTGCTAATGCCGGATACCCCAAAAAATGCTCAAAATCGCACCACGCTTCATTTTTCCTCTAAATTTGGTGAGGTTTCATTGAAGTTTAGACCCAAAAATCCACTTTATCCCATAATAAATAATCCCTACAGACAATGCGGAGGACACCATAACGATAGCATAGCTTTAAAATTATATACACAGACGTGAGTTATTAAAAATGCATGTAGTGTAAATATAAACACACACACTTTGTGTATATATATTTATCCCTGCACATTCGGCGGTTTTATTTTACCACATTTCAGCCTGCAAATTAACTCAAAGGTACAACAGCTATATATCCAAACACAAAATTGCCAAATCCTGACTAATCGGCGCCAAATATGTCTTTAAATTTAATCGGAGACTTTATTTGCAGGCTGATTCCCAAAAATTTAATGTAGAAATGATTCTGAGATTGTTGTGATGTGCTGAGATTCTCCCATTAAGCACAAGCGTAGGTACAAAAGAACAACACTGTGGGTTCCCTTTTATTCTTAAAAATTTATGTACAAGTGTGACTGATTTATTTTTTTTTTTCAATGTACATTCAATATAGAAAGTTTATATACGTAATATTACATTGAACATTTCACAAATTGCACTAGTCTTTCACATAGATTTATAATCAGAGTCAAAGTCATTCGTCATGTCAGCTGAAGCTCATGTTCCGGTGTGGTTATTATTCACTTATAAATATTCTAGTGCTTTTTGCATTCTGGAAGGGAGAATTACTTTAAAAAAAAAAAAAAAAAAAAGAGAGAGAGGGAAAAGACAGGAGACTGAACGAGACCAGAGGAAAGAGGCTGAACATGAGATGAGCGTGTGTGTCTCATTTTGGATCAGATCAGACGAGAGGCGGGCATCAGTATGAGGGCTAAAGTGACGTTTGTCATCCTGGTTAACAGCTTTTCATTTTCTGAGGGGTGAGTAGGTCCTGTGTGCGGATGCGTCACAAACCGGCCTCGGTCAGAAGAGCCGTGGGGTGAAATTCGGCCAATCAGGACAAGAACAATAAGAAAGCGGATTAGAGAAGATTTACCAGTAATGAGCCTCAGTCCCCAAGAAAGAAAAACAGTAAAAAATATATTCATTACAAAAAGTAAACTTCTTTTCATTTCACCGGGAGAAACAAGAAAAAAGTAGCACAGAAACAAAAATGTGGTCATCGGTTAAAACGAAGCGCTTTCCAAGACTCGAGTGCCGTTTGTAAAAGTTGGGCGGTCGGGGGAGGAGAGTGACGGTCCGCTTCTCCCCCCGCTGGGTTTTGAGTTGGGGCTGTTTTTGTCCGTCCCCTGCGTGACGGGGGGGCCGATCGCTCCCTCTCTGAGGGCGGACGGCGTGCCCCGGCGTGGCTGTGCCAGTGTCCTTCAGCCTTAGTCTCCGCTGTCGTTGTCCACGGGGGGTGGGACGCTGGACATCACTGTGGTGCCCGTTCCTGCTGTAAGGTAACCTGCGACTCCTGGACCTGCGGGCGAGAAGATGGGAGGGGGAGGGGGTGAGATGCCGCTCAGGTGGGACTCGTGAGGGGGAACCACAGTCTAGTGGACAACTACAGTGATGCTACGGAGCTACAACAACTACTGAGTGCATGAAAAGATGATCGCCACATTGACTACAGTCACGTTTGGCATATGAGATCTGAACATGGAGTGAAGGGATGAACGTTTTATTTGGAGAATATCTGCTCAGGAAAACAGAATTCTAGCATCAGTGATCTCTGCTGTATCTGTGCAGCTGTTTCTGCTGCTTTACGGCCACTTCACTCACTCAAACACTGCACCTCCCAGGCGGGAGAAGATGAGATGAGAGGTGGGAGTGGGAAATGAAAGTGAGGGGACGAGGATGGAGGCAGTAGGAGCCAGGTCAGAGTCTACCTGCATTAAGAGCAAGAGAGAGGAGGGCTGCGAGGGCCCGGCTCAGGAGTCTAGAGCCCGCCTCGCAGAGGGCTGCTGGCGGCCAGGAGAGAAGGAGTGGAAACCCCTGAGGAGCAGAATGTGGAGGAGAGAGAGGAAGGAGAGGGCAGAGCCGGGAAGTTAGAGGACACGGACAGGAGGAGGAGGGTTGCTGGGTTTAAGCACAAAGTGAGGAGTCAGCCACCAGGTGGTGTTTAGGGTAGAGCAAAGCATCGAGACTCATCAACATGCGAGAGAGGACAACACAGAAACACAAAGAAAATTCTACAGCAGCCTGGAGGGAAAGGCGGTACCTGTCACGTAGCCGGCAGTCTGAGACTCTGTGATGAAAAGGTCGTGCTTCTGGTCTTTGAAGGTGCTCCACACCGAGGACTTCGCCAGGATTTCATTCACCTGCAGATCAGAGACAAACACAGGTTTCAGATCAGGGAAACAACCACAGGGTCACACAGAGAAGCTCCTGGTTTTGAACTGCACCTGCTCTCCGTACTGCAGACTGCGAGTCATGGATTTGAGAGCTTTGACGATCTGAGCCTTGGTGGCTGAGGGGTTGTCCAGCGTCTCCAGGCCGATTCCTTCCAGCAGTTTGAGGAGGTACGGCACCAGCTCCACTCTCAGAGCCTGTCGGGCGGCGAGTCGCACCGAGTGTCATTCAGGCCGCATCAGACACGACGAGGAGTAAACAACACGGCCATAACTGTGTGTACCTGCGCCACCAGCTCCGTCTGCTCCTTCTGGAACATGCGGTTGAGAGCTTCACAGGCCAGACCGGCCATGTCTGCCCGGCATTTCATCCCAGTCATCAGCGGGCCGATGGTCTCCAGAGCAGCCATGGAGCGCACACACAGCTACACAACAACACACACGTTTAGCCATACAGTCAGAGAAGACAGAGCTCGGAGCTTTAAATCCAACAAATCTGGTGTTTATTATGAAGTTTTCTTGGCGTCACCTCGTTGTCTGAGAGCACGTGGATCAGGCGGATGGAGCTCTTGGGCACGGCGTTGTTCTTGTGGTTGAGCGCGGCCAGGATGCGCGGCAGGTGGCCCAGCGGAGGAACCTGGTCGGCCAGCTGCGTCTGAGCGCTGAACAGGCAGACCGCCGCTGTGGTGACGGTCTCCAGAGCCTCGCCCTGCGGCACAGCACACGGTCAGGTGGATCTCCGTTCACTCGTGTGGGTGTAATGTGTGTTGTGTTGTATTTCCCCTCGAAGGAAGCTCACGTTGGGGTTGTTCTTCTCCAGCAGCTCGGTGAGCGTTTCCAGGAGAGACACCAGGAACTCTCGAGGTTTGCGCAACACCCAGCCAGGCTGAGCAATGAAGATCCGCAAGAAGACTCCGCCCACTTCCAGTTCGCCCTGCCCGGCTCCGTAAGCCACTGTGAAGTCCTCTGGCAGCTGAGCGAGAGAAACAGGTTTTATTTTTCAAGCTGAACAATAATCACTGCATATCTAGATCAACAAGACCACAGCGTCATACTTACTCTCCAGTTCACATCAGGATTATCCTTCTGCTGCTTAAAGTGCCTGAAAAAGAGTTCAAAGTGTCAGAAAGATGCCTGTGGCGAGGCGAGCCGGACGTGAGCCGAGCTGAGCGGGTGTCACATACTCCAGCATCATCTCCCGCACAGTGGTGGACACCTTCTCCCTCGAGCTGTCGTTCCAGATGAGCTCGGGGTTTTCGTGCGTCCCCTCGAATATGTGCACGGCCGCCTCGGCGTTGTCCCGCATGGCGTCCATGAACACCCCCGGGAGGAAGCGTATCAGGGTGAGACGCACCTGGAAACAGACAAAAGAAGGACGCACGTTGAAGATTTGAAAATATAGGGGAAAAAAGAGAGACGCGTCGTTTCGTCTGCCGACCTTTGGCCCAACCAGCTTGTCTGAGGTCATCTTGGAGAAGAGCTCTGCCGTCTGCGTGCGGACCTGCGGGTGTGTGCAGTTACAGAAGAGGTCCAGCAGATAGATGAGAGCGCCTGCAGAACACACAGGGAGGGAGTCATCAACACCCGGGCACGACAACGTAGAGATTTATGAAATCCTCGCCAACAGGGAGACACCGACCTTTGGCCATAGCCTCTTTGACAATCTTTGTATTTGAAGTCAGTGCATAGAGAGTCTCCAGCACCATCTGCCTGCCTGAACAGATGCAAAGAAGCACATTAGTCTAAAAACAGCGCCTGGAAAACAAACAGGAACAGATCGGACTGACAGGGAGTCTGATCGGGTTTGGTGTCTTCTTACTGGAGGGGAGCGAATGCAGCAGTAACAGGAGGTTGGACAGCACCATGGACTCGGCAATGTTGCTCACACATTCCTGGTTGGACGTCACTGTATTCACAACCTGCAGAGACGGAAGCAATAAGATTGCAAAGCAGGACAGAGTGGAAGTTGTGGTGATCAGATATGAAGACAGTGAGCTGTCGGTGCGAACCTCCAAGACCAGCTGCTGCACTCTGCCCGCTCCGTGAACCCGCAGCAACGAGAAGAGCAGCTTGAAGTGACCGATGCACTCCGACTCCGACCCTGCCATCGTATCAGAGAGGACTTCAGACAAGAAGCTCCAAACAAAAACATGTTTAAAAAAAAAAAAAAACTGGAGCATTATGGGAGTGAAAGCGACGCATCTCACCGGGGTTGTTCTTGATGACGTTGCGCAGAGCCTCCAGAGCCATCTCGGCGAAGCGCAGACGCTCGGCGTGCTGCTGGGACTCCACCTTGTTGCTCTGACTCATGGCCAGCAGGGTGTGGAGGTACTGAGCCTGAGAGCCAACGTAGTCCAGCAGACTGGCCGCGAACGCCTTAGGAAACTAAACACACCGATGGTGGAGAAGAAAAACTAAACATCAGCATTACTCAGATATTTTAAAATTATTTAAGAAGTTTTAAGAACGTATTAGATTCACCTCCAGTGGGAAAGTCGGCTGTTCGTTGTAGACTCGAACAAAGATCTCTCCCACTATCAGCTCCTTGCTGTGATCGGAGAACAAAAACTCTGCGCCGAAGCTTTTATCGTTCTCTCCCTGTGAGGAAGCAGAAGACAGCGAGGATCAAACTCCGGGCGTCTCGGAGGCTGATTGATCTGACTGGAGTCTGAACGCGGTCTGCAGCGGTCTCTACCCTCTTGATGTTCCCCTCCTGTTGACCCTCCAGAAACTCCAGCAGCTCCGCTCTGGTTCCGTTGTTCCAGATCAGGTAGGGATTCTCCGAGTTGCTGTTCAGCAGCTTCAACACCTGGCGGAGAGAGGCGTCTGTCAGCGGCGGCACTGAGCCACGCTTGCTTGCGACCAGCGGCGTTTACCGACCTCGGCGGGCGTTCCCGTCCCCAGCTTCCTGGAGATGTACGGCGTCAGCATGGCGGCCAGGCTCTTGCGGATGGTGGGGTTCTCCGGGGGCGTGCCCTCCACGCCGTTGGTCTCCGACACGGGGGTGTTTCCGTCGGGGCTGTGGGGGATCTGCATGTAGCCGCCCAGGCGGCTGAGGGCCACCATGCTGAGCTTGGCCAGGCTGTTGGCGACCTCCTGCTGGTTGGTCTCCTGGCTGGCCTGCACGCCGCTCTCCTCCAGGGTGTAGTCGTAGTTGAAGAGGTGGACCAGCAGGTGCCAGAGCACGCCGGCGTGATACAGGTGGGTCTGCAGGAAGTAATCCACCGCGAAGGAGCTCACGCACTGAACCGCCAGGGCTGCAGTTTTCGGAAGACCCTGAGTGAGAGGAAGGACGGCGAATTCTGAACGTCAAGTCACCGCATTAGCGTGAACAATCCACTGAGCAGGGAAGCCGTGCAAATCTCACCTTCCCGTAGTACAGGATGTGGCAGAGGTCTCGGATGATGTTGGGCATTTCGACGATCTTCTCTCTGCACTCCTCGAACTGCGCTGCAACGCTGTAGCACTTGCAGATGTGCCCGCACACCTGCGGCACAGTTAAGGGTTGAAAAAAATGTTGGCAATCATCATATCTCTCCAGAGAGGAGAATTTCTTTTTCTCCTGATTCCTACCTGCACAGCCATGTCTTCAGGCTTGCTTGATGCAGTCAATACAGCAACACACCGAGAGAGAGCCTCCAGCAGGACCTGAGAAGATGTGATGCGGTAAAGGTTATTTTGGACGTGATCGCAGTGGGAAGTTTCGCTGCGGAGCGGGCGAATCGGGGTCGGTTACCTCGATGCCGTTCTCGCGGCGCAGCTCCTCGGCGTTCAGAGCCGAGCAGTTGACCGTGTGGAAGGCCAGCTCGGCGGCGGCGGGGAGGAGAGGCGAGGTTTTGGAGAAGAGCTGATCGTCCGCCGTCTCCATGGTGATGGTTTTGATGAGCATGGGGTAGCCGGCGTACTTGTAGGGCTCGAGCTCTGTAACGCCGACCAGGACCCAACGAGTCAGGTGAAATCATAACAAACGTCCAGCTGTCTGACGACCTGCCAGGTGTTCCTCTGCTCACCCTGCCGGTGCCGGTTGAAGAGGATGCTCTGGGCTTTGAGGATGAGGATGATGTTCTCTGGATCGGGGCCGTTCACGATCCGGGCGGACTTCGTGCAGAGGAACTCGTAGGCTTTGTTAACTTTCTCAAACATGTCCTAAAACACACAAAACAATGACATTAAACCGGTTCTTATTTGGCAGATAAAGCGCTGTCTGTGTAGTGATGTGACCAGACGTACCCTGCCCTCTGGGTTTTTATCTGGATGGTATTTCTGTGCGAGCCTGAAGTAAGCTTTTCTGATTTTACTCTCCTCATGCCTGAAACACAGGAAAAAAGACGAATCATTAATGCAACACATTATATTCAAGCGTCGGTTTAAATGATGAGTGCCCTCCACTCACTGTCCCTGTCCTTTGGGGAGGTTGAGGACTTCGTAGGCGTCGTCCACAGACATGGAGGGAGGTTTCTTCTCCACTTCCCTCTTCCAAGCTTCAAGTGTATCTTTAAGCAGCTTCACCTGAAACACATCAACACCATGTATGAGCCGCGTTCGATCGGTGGGAACAGGCTGGACGCAGGAGCAGAGCGGCAGACGTACGGCATCCCGGATGGGCCAGTTGGGGAAGCGGGTCGTGTCGCACAGATGCCTGAGGTAGTAGATGTTGCAGAAGAGCTCGAAGTCGAGCTGAGGGAAGCTGATCACGGGGATGGGGCAGTACTGGTAGAGGGCCCGGGTGTTGCTCTGCAGCCGAGGGCTGAAGTCGGCGACGTGCGCTGCTATCTTCTCGATCATCATCCGCCTGAGTGCAGAAAGAGGCGCAAGTGAAACCCGAGAGGCTTTCATCACTGAGCCTCTGTAATATCTCAGCATCTGTCGTGAAAAATGGCGCAATCCTGTGCAGAGATGAAAGTTCCCACCTCATCTCGCTGCTCCAAATGGCCTCCGGCGTGTCAAATTCTCCGAGGAATATCTCGGAGAAGCGCTCGGCCTCGTAGTTCTCCAGGTAACACACCATGGCCTCCGGCAGCACCGGCCCCAAAACGCTGCGCTGCACGATGTCCTGACCTTTGGACTGGAGAGACAAGACCACAGGCCTGTGTCACTTTCAAACAGACATCAGAGTTACAGCATCCGGTGCATGGCCGTAACGAGGAAATCAATAAACATCAATGAAACCAATCACCTCCTCTGATCTGAAGGCTTGCTTTAGGTGGGTGTATTTCAAGAACCTGAAGAAAAGCAGAAAAGTCAGAAATCTTGTACAGCTTTTCACAACCTGGTGTTACATTGAATCTGCATAAGTTGGTGATAAAATAACCAAATAAATGTTTTTTGTAAATTAGCTTTAAATAAAAAATAAAAAAGTGAGATGCTGTATGTTTTCACCTGGCCACAGGAAGCACGTTGGAGCCCGTGTACATCATGATGAAGAAGAAGACGCCGGTTAAATAGAGGCGCTGCAGATTCGGGTTGTCCTGCATCACCAGGAAGAGAACATTGGCCACCTTCTCCACAAGAATGGGGTCAAAGGTCAACAGCAACTAGAGAGAACAAAGCACAACAGGAAAACACAGACAAGTCATTAGTTTCCATCAATAATCAAAGATGTTATGATGAAACGATGTCGGATGTCAAACAGAATGAAGAGTGAATACCTGGACGATGTGTGGGAGGCAGGCGTTGTCAGTGATCATCCTCTTGATTTTAGGTAAAGGACGGATGATCGCATTGTCTTGGTCCCTGAGAAAAAAAACAGTTTGTTACAGTCTGAAAGTTCAAATCAACCGAGCTGGGAAACCTGTCAGACTTCTGGTTGATCCCACCTGCTGGGGTAGTAGGAGCACATGGTGATGAGCATGTTGAGGATGAGCGTCGCCAGGTCCGACTCGTTCATCACCGCCTGTCCTGAGGCCAGGAGGCACCACTTCAGCTGAGGAATGGCCTGCAGGGGGCGCCACCCGTCCATCCCCTGAGCCCAGCAGCGGGTCTTTGCTGTCAGGACACCAGTGGTCCAGAACTCCTGCATCTGGGGCCCGGAGACAGGACGATAAGTGGAAGTGGCTTCCATCCATACTTACAAGTGAGGTGGTTTGAATTCTGAATGTATTCAGACTAGAGACGACTGGAGAATTCACTAAATTGGACAAACCTCCTCGAAACTGAAAGGTCCTCTTCTTTCTTTGTCTGCGTTGCCGAAGTACCACTCCTTCTCGCTCTCCCTCTTCATGTCTGGTGCAGCCTCCAACACGTTGGTCTGCGCAGAGAGAAAACACCGTTTCATACTGAAGGATCTTTATCGATTATCAGCGGCGTCGAGCGCTGCGCAACTGAGTCGTTCGGGTTTTCACCTGCAGCGGCACTGTGGCTCTGCTGGTGTGGAGATGGGCCAAGGTGAGCAGGTCCACTAAGATACGAACTCCGTTTGAGTCCATCACCTCCTTCACATTTTTCTACAAGACAGAAAAAAAAAAAAAAAAATGTTAACAACAATCAAAACTCCGGTCAATCAGAATCACAAAACAAACAGATTCCAGCTTACCCGGTTGAGGATGAGTTTGTTGAGGAAGAGGATGAGTCTGTCTCTTTCCAGTTTGTCTGTGCACTGCAACCACAGAATTGCTTTTTACATTTCAAGGTCAGGGAGGAAAACAGAAAACAAGCCCTTCTCTACGCTGCTGCCTGAACTCACCCTGTCCAGCATGCCCACAATGTATTTAGTGTCGGTGAAGGGGCCGATCTCCTCGTAACACTTCCCGTAAACTATAGCGAGCGCCTGCAGGCACAGGCACTTCATCGTAACTTTGGGTGTCAGCAAAAAGCGGTGGTAGAGCTCGTTGAAAAACTCATACCTGAAAGTGAACAGGAGGAAAAAGCATTAATTATCTTTTTGGATTAAACGCCGGCTAATCGTCTCGATGGAAAAAGGTTCTCACGATCTCTTGATGGCGCTCGAGTCTTCATTTTCATCCTCCTCCAGCAGCAGACGCAGGTAATAATCCCCGATCTTTATCTCATCTGAAAGGCACTCGTATCTCACCTGCACGGCGCAAAACAAGCCCAATTAAGTTTCTGCAGCAGCGCCGCGTGATTCTGCTTTCGTCTGTTACTGCGAGCAAACCTCGAACTCCTGGTGGTTCCAGGAGATGACGGTGGCGCTGCCCAGCTCGCGGTCCACGCTGAAAGCTCGCATCTCCCCCTCCAGAGCGTCCCGCAGCTCCTCCCTCGTTTTCAAGTTCCAGATGAGGTTGGAGCGAGCGTGGTCGAGCTGGAATCTTCACAAGAAGGAGAAGAAAGATTGTTACACAGGCCACCCAGTAGACTGACAGGAGCTAGGATCGAGTCGTACCTGTAGTAGAAAAGCTCCCAGTTTGACTCAATCTTTATCCTCTGCCGTCTCTTTCTCAGGATGACAGGCTTTTGGTTGGGATTCTGAAATTAAATGACAGAACAGAAACCTTAATCAGACTTATTTTCATTCGCATTCTTGTTTTTAATTGCCACAAAAAAGCTTTGTGAAGTTAAAACAGCTACAAGATGAGCAACGATATGGACACAGAAGAACACCAGACATGAACTGAATGTCACTGATGAATGATGGAAACAATGTTTTTGAAGAGAGTTAAAACAATGAAACAAACACCCCAAAAAAAAAACAATGACATATGACCGACACAAGAAACACAAAAACCAAACGGGATCCCAAAAGTTGTGGAGTTTTCACAGTGAAAGAAAGGTCTTGACATGTACAGCGTTTTCTCTTCCTTACAATAATTTTCATGACTCAAAGTAAGAAGGTATGAAAGAGGAAGCTGCGCCTCCAGAATCACTTTGTGTTGTTTAATGCAAGTTAGACCACTTGTAGAGTTTTTACAAAAGCCTGCAGAAAAAAGAAATGTTTGTACTCAACATAAGCAAGTGTTTTATGTGTTACCAGTTACAGAAGTCAACACACACACACACACACACACACACACGCACAGTATGTCACATGGAGATGGAAAATGGTTTGCTCAGGAGGAAGAATGTGGAAAGAACAGAGTTCGGATCCCATTGGCCAGTTCACTTACCAGGTTATTTCTGTCCTGCTGCATTGTTTGACAGCAGAGAAAACCACACAAGACAAGGGGAGGGTGGGGCAGAGACACACAGAGAGATTACTCTTCCTCACATATCAAACACAACAACAGGGTCACAGGCTACGTCACTACCAATACATACAGGCTGGCACGATAAAATAACTTCACTTAAAGTTGAATGACTGATTATCTGCTCAATTATTGAATCTTTAACCACAACCACAACATAATTCATTAGAAATGGAGCAAATGATAAAAGATGGGAGTGATTAGCCGTCATCCAGCAAAAGCAAGCCAATTAATACATCTGGCCGAGGTGAGTCTGGGTCACTGAAGGCAGGGGGGGGTAAACACGGGAAAATACAGGTGAGGAAAATAAAAATTGATTGAAGCAACACAGAGCAAGCTGGAGTGACCCGAAGCTTTCTGAAATCGAACAAACTCCGCCACGTCTCAGTAAACACAACAAGCACTGACGTTTTCCTTCAGAGAAAGAAGCGAACGGTTCCCATCCTGAAGCCCATCAAAACACCAAACACACAAACACAAACCTGCAACCTTTCCCTAATTAACCTTTAAAAACAAAGGAAAACAGCCGCAAGCAATTTCAGAGGCAAAAAGGCAGGATAACAGTCTCAAAGACGTGTAAATGCGGCTGTTTCTTGACACATGCTGGCGGCACCGTGTCCATGCACAACAGCAGCAGCAGCTGGAAATGAACCCAGTTCGCATCCGGATGCTTCAGCAGTGTTCAGCGAGGAGCAACAGGGGAAAAAGGCACCTGGGCGGGTCCAGACGGCAGCAGAAGCAGCAAAAAAAACTGAATTCACACAAAAAGAGAGTCACGCTTTACCTCCTTCTGGGCGATGCCCATCTTATCCCTCCAGTGCATCAGCACCAGGTCGGCTTTCTCCTTGGCAAACTTCTCCACCTCTTTGGCTGCTTTGCCTGCTATTCGCTGCCACTCGGGCACTTTGTTCCGATTTAGTTGGTCCTGTTGGAAACAAAAAGACAAAATCTGCATTTGCACACGGAGATGATCCTCTTTAATTCTGCAAAAATAAATCCTCCATCAGCCATATCATTATGACCACCTGGCTTTAAAATATGCCTCCATAAAAAAAATGTGTTCTTCATTCCGCCTCTCAGAGGTCATAAGGTTGAAAGTGTCAGGTACCGTTGCAATTTTCAAGTTGTCCCGGATGTGCATTCTGTCCACGTCTTTCTCCGGGACGGCGTCCGGACTGTCGAGGTAAGCCAACAATCCCGTCGGCTGGGCATTGAAAGAGGAAGAAAAACAACAGGATCAGGGACAGTGGGTGGAAATTAGTTTATAGATAAAAACAGAAGCTGGCTAATCTTCAATGCAGAGCTGATATCTGATTTTTCAGACAGGTCAGAAAGAACACAGTCAGTCTAATCTCGCCTGTGAAGGAACTAGTCAGCATTAGGTCAATAGATGTCCTGACTAAATGCTAAAATCTTGAAATGTTAATATAATCTCATGTAATGGAACTATTTGTTTTTCCCAAATTTGGCTGGCGTGCATGATTTTATGCATATAATCACTAATAAATGCTGATGTTAGACATGCTTCAGATAGATCTCATCTGCAGGCTCACCAGTATCCTCTTCAGGAGGTTCATGGCCACGGGGTTCTCTGCCGTCCACAGTCCCACCAGGTGACGACTCAGCTGCCTGACAAACATCACACGGCAGCAGTTGAGGTCCCCGATCGGCGGCATCAATGTTTCAGCTGAGGGAAGTACGGAAAACGTCTCGTTTGAAACGTGTGATGCTCACCTGTTGGTGAGCATCCGCTGGTCTGAGCTGATGGTGAACAGCGACGTGTGCAGGTGCCTCGGCAGGGCGCCCTCACTCAAGGCCAGCTCCTGCATTTTAGTGGCGATGTCCTTATCGCCCTCCTGAATTTAAGCAAGGCAGCGTTTATTATCGTCATAAATCGCACACTGAGGGAGATCATTTCGTTTTAGGACTGTAGAGCTCTTTAACCTTTGGGAGACTCACCTCAATGATGGCTTTCATCACCAAGCCGGCTCCCTTCACTATCGCCATCGAGGGATGCTGAAAAACAAAGACAACAAGCAATACAGACCAATCTGATGGATATGTCAGAGTCTTTTCTACTGAACACTCCTTCACTCTTTGTTTTGCTGCACCTGGAAGAGTTTGAAGAGGGTTCGTCCGTTCGAGGCGACCATCTCCAGCAGCATGTCGAACTGCTGCCCCTCCGTGGTTTCACTGTAGGGGGCGCAAAGGGCGAAGGTCAGGAAGTCCAGCAGGGAGCTGATGACCAGAGCTCCCGTTCCATGGTCCTACGAGAGAAAAAAGGAAACAAGGGAAGCAACATTGAGAATATTTTAGATGCAAATGTGCCGAAATATATTTAAGCAGCATTTCTGAAAGGCTTCAACCGAGCTGCTGACGATAAAAAGACGCCAACGCACCACGTTGGTGATGAATTTTTCAAGAAGGTTTTCCAGGAACTTCTTGGAGGACAGCAGAGACGCCTTGTTCAGCTGCTCCTGCCTCAGGTCATAATCATCGTGCATCGGCTGGAGACGAGGATAAGAGGAAACGTCTCAGTCAAACGTCAGGAAAAACACACAAAGCTGTGTGTGTGTTGCATTTTTCTGAGTACACGGTGACACTTACACACATGAGGGCACAGAGCATGTCTATAGCAGCATGTGTAACACCGTTGTTGTTCCGTTTTAAAGCTTTGACCGTCTTCACTCCCAGCTTTTCCCTGAACCTGCAACACACAGACAAATTCTCATATTTAAAGTAAGTTTGACATGTGAACGCCAGGCCTTGAAAGCATCGAGGAAAAAACAAAACCACTTAAACGCAACTGAAAATAAATCATAAATACTGTTATAAAAACGGTCTGGGGTTGGATACACAAAGAATTCATTGCTTCAGAGGTGGCTTGTTGTTTCTTTTTGCTGATAAGCAGCTTTTAAGAGCAAATCATGTTTGTTTAAACGCTTATTTATAAAAATTAGTGTCTCGTGCGTGCATAAATGAAACGCCAAGCTACACCAGCAATGAATCTGTCAGGAAAACCAATTTGGGCTCATTTCTTTCACAAGGCACGAGGAACAAACAGTAAATACAGTTCCTCTCATACATCTCAGTGACCCTGAAAGACTGCAAAAGGATTCCCTCGCAGGAAGGATAACAGGAACGTAAAGAACCGAGTGGCCAAAGTAGATCATGGGAGAGAGAGACAGGCACGGCTATGAGAGGATGAGATGGCGGCCGTGGAAGTTTAAGACAAATTGCGGCAGACAGTTGGGCTGAAGGGAGTGAAGTGACATAGCCTCCTTTCTGAAGTGCCTGTCTTTAAGCCTGAGATGAGAGCAGAACAGAGATAAAAGAGGAAAGGGCTGACAGACATCAAGGGAACACTCTGGAAAAAAGATCAAGGACATATAAAATACAGGCAGACAAAAGGGCAGACTGAGATGTATGGATTCATATTTACGTTGCATCTGTGAGTCCAGACCCTTGACCAGACCTTGAAATGACAGAGCATGGCTGTTACCAGCAGCTCCACTAAAGAAATAAACAGACAGGTGAAGTGACGGATGTGCAGCGGGTCTCACTTCGGCAGCTGGGTGAAAGCCTGGAAGCCGGCCTTCGAGGCCACCAAGCGCCGGATGGCCTGAAAATGGCTTTCCAGCTCAGCGTTCAGAGCAGGCAGCTCGGCCTCCTGAGTTAAAAGAGCCAGGATGGCGTTGTTGATGAGCTTCTCTTTGTTCTCGGAGAAAAGCCCCTGAAGAGAAGAAGGAAAAACAATAAAGGAGACGGAGAGGAAAATGAACACGGATTCCACTTCAGCAGATGGATGGACTTAATTACATAGGAAGTGTGCAAACTCACATCTTGGGTTACTGCATGCAGCACTCCGCTATAGGATATGTTGGCGTTAAATCTGAACACTGCGTCTGCGAAGTTTCCATCTGAGAGGAGGAAGGAGGGATGGAACAATTCAAGACAAGAAAGAATCGCTTGCAGATGTAGACGCAACGTGATTACGACATGTGGAGAAATCTTCCACCCGTCCAGTGTCGGATGCTTTTCAATAACATCACTGGCCTTCTGACAAGCAATAGAGAAAGACCAAACATCCTCCTGTTACTGGTAGAAAAGCACCTGTCTGTGCTTTTAAATCAATAAGAGGAGAAAAATGTAGTTCAGTCATGTGGAAAAAGCTGGATAGTTTCCATTTGGTAAAAATATACATTTAAATAGTACAAACTGGAGCTGTGACAAACGTTAAGTACACATAGTCACGCACTTACTCTCAGGTATCATGCAGACTTTGAAACGTTTGTTTATGTTTACTTAAATAATTATTTAAAATCTTCCGGTTTTGAACAAAACACCAAATTTGGCAACTTGCAAAAACCACTGCTCAGCATTAAGAGCTGCTCTTTAAGTCTTTATTTATAGTTTAAGGATGTTATTAAACTCCGGTCTCATGAGACGAGGAGCTCTGACTCACTCGGAGGTGCTGCCAGGAATTTGAGATGTAAACTCTCCACCTCCTCGTCCACGGGCATGCTCAGCAAGCCCCACCTCTGCCCCCGCTGCGTGGGCGCCATCTTGACGCAGACGTCCCTGTTGCCTGATGCACGGACTCCATCGAGCAGGCTGGCCAAGAGCGAGTCCCTGCAGAGCAACACGCAAACACTCAGAGAAGCGGTGTGAGGTACTCGTGGTGCATGTCGAGCAGAGTTAGAACAGCAAATGTGATGAAATGAAGGAGAATTTTCCACTAAATGTGCACCACTGGGGCTGCAAAGTCTCTGCAAACACAAAGGAAGACATATACATGGTGTTTGTACCTTTCAGTGGAGGAGAACTTCCTGATCTGACCTCTAATGAATTCAACTGTGAACACCTGAGGGTTGTCGGCGTCACAGATGAGAGCAAACACCTGGAGGGAAACCAGAACGCAGAGGTGAAAAAGGAGAGGGAGGGGAAGGGGCGGCTGACTAACGTTATGCAGACTCAAAGGCTTTGAGCATTGACCTGCAGTTCATACATAATGAAGCAAAAACAAGCGGTTCAATTGACGCGGATCCCCACTGGGGCTGTGAAACAGTAAGATGTTCACCTCTCCAAAGGGTTTAATGGTCACTATGTTGTATGAAGCTGGATCTCTCTCCACTAGACACGTCTCTGTCAGGGCCAGGATGCGCTTTACAGGCTCCTAGAGGAGACGAACACGCAGCAAAAACATATAAGAGATCATAAAAGATATAGAGAGAAATAAGGAGGACGAAGGCCGGCGTGTGCTGACCGGGTGTCGAGGGGTGATCTTCTGCACCACGAACTCTGCCAGAGAAGTGATGCTCTCGTCCGAGCTGTACTTCCCCAACCTGTCGGTCACGAAAGCCTCGAAGGTCAGGGCCTCCTTCCTCAGCCGTAGCGTGATGCCGATGAAGTTCCCGGCATGTTCGATGGCGCTGCTGATGATTTCGTCCCGGTGCTCCGAGGCAAACAGATGCTGTGACGAGGACGGGGCAAGGAGAAGGAAATGAAGGCAGGAGCTTCATCTTCCTCAGCGAACATGTGAGGCGCTGAAGCAGATATAAAGGATAAATAAACTAAAAGCTCACCAGCCTGCTGAAACCACCGTAAAGGATGCAGAACCCCCCTTGGTAGTCAGAGACTTCCACAAAGCCTTCCACGTTCCGGTAGTCGTAGGAGCAAACCACTCGGTTAGTGTGAGGGTCGATCTGGTCGATGCCGCCGGGCCGAACCTCTAAACACACCGACTTCCGCGTGTCGCTCCAGTGATGCTTGTAGCAGTTGTATCGCTGAGATGAAACACGAAAAGAAGAACTTTGATTCAGGTACATCTCGAAAAAATGCAATGAATTAATTCCCGGAAAAAAAAAAAATGAAAAAAGCAATTTTTTAAGTTTTTTTCAGATTCAACTGTATTCAACAGTACTTACCCTGCCTGTAATCTTTCCTTCTGAAAAATCTGTTCTGAATCTCTGCAAATGAGCAAAAAGGAGAGAAGGATGAGTCGTATAAGTTTAAACAGATGCAGTTAGTGGATGAAAACACATTCTTCTTTCACAAAGAGCAAAGTATCTGCTGGCTCTGTATTTCTGATCAATGATCAAATGCTACAGACAAATCTGCAAACATGACACGACGACAAAAGCCTGAACAAGCCACAAGAACACCACGCTGGAGGACTTCATGTAGGACAGAGATGCAGAGTGACGGTTCCTCCTCACCAGTGCTTCTGTGAGCAGCTCTGTCCGATGCTCGGTCGAAAACTTGAGCGTTTCCGACTTCTTGCCGCTGCCTTTGCGGAATGTGAGGTTGAACTCGGTCCCCTGACCTTTTCCTACTGGACCGATACTGCAGATGTCTCCATAAGGCCACTGAAACGGAACCAACAGACAGTATTATTCATGTAGGATCAGTTCGAACAGGAGGGAAAGGAGAGTTGGGCTGTCTGTGTCGCTCCTCGTTCTCACGGCTGCGTCACTGCAGAACAGCAAAACCACAAAACCGGTTTTGTCATGTTTGTGGTTTTGTGGTGAATTCTGCTTTATACCATCAGTGGGATGAGTTCCCCCAGGCGTGGGAGACTAACAAATAATTTTCTGAGGCTTTGTCGGCAGTGGAGGGAAGCTGCCTGTGTTTGGACCATTCTCTGCTTTTTGTAATATGCTGACTGAAACTGGTAACTCTTACATCCTGGGGTTGATCTAGAGTTTTGCCTCGCAGCAGAACGAAGGCCTCAGACACAATCAAACATGCACGATGACGGGTAACTTGGTGATCCCATCGGGAGGCTGAGAATACCGGCACTAGACATTCCTGACGAGCTGCCTAAAGACTTTAAAGGTCTGCGTCTAAAATGATTTGGATCGGAGAGAGGAAGACGAGCAGGTGATGCTGAATGTGCACCGCCGTGTGGATTATTCCCAGCCAAACAACAACCGTGTTTCAGCTCTTAGTTTTTGAAGCGGTTTGCTTATTTAAAAATGTCTGATATTCTGCAGTGTCAGCACATTCCACAAACATCTGTGAGGCTCCCGAGTGACGATGCAGTTCCCGCACACTGACCTGATTTGTTACTTCTAGCGTGGTTGGGTTGTAAGTGGTAATGCCATGCGTCCCCACTGAGAAGACCCGCTTGTACCTGGAAAACACACACACACGCACACACACACACACACAGGATGAGTCAGAGACAGAGAGAAAAGACATGAGAGAAACACCTACAGCAGCAGAGACGGTCTCATAATATTTGCGGTGAACGTGAGAAACGGATCAGTCGAGTGGCGGATCCCGTTACCACGGCAACCCCGAACGAGCCCACGTTCACCTTTATTATTTCACAGAACCCCTCAAGACTGACATTTAACACGGGCAGAAGTCAGACGGTGATGAACGAATACTTTCCACTGAGTCGAGTTTTGAAATTAAAATTCACTGATCAACTCGTGGAAACAATGGAGGCGAAATCATCACAACGGTTTTCACAGTGGGGCTTTCTTCCACGCTAGGAAGGAAGTGCGAAATTCTCTTTTGTCGCTCCTTCTACATGTTGCACTGAGCGAGCGGCGTGGCGCGAGTGCGTGCGTCTGAGCACACGGGCTTCGGGAAGCGTGGTTTGGCAACACTTCCACTTGGCCTTTCTGCTGAATTTCTAGCATTTTAGCCATGTTTTGATTTTTAAAAATGAGTCATTGGAGGATTCTGACTGGTTTGTATTTTGGGAGGGGAGTTAAACATTAAGCTGTCTTTGCATGTTCGTCTGTGTACATAATGTTCCTGCAATCTCTTAATGACTGTTAGCCTGTTCAGTCAACATGCTGACTGGGCTTCTTTCCTTTTTGCACATCCTCATTATGTCCTGATAACAAGAGGCCTGCTGAAGCTAACATTCAGACAGCCAGCCCCACCAAGCAGAGCAAAAAGAAAGCATAATCGAGGGGTTATTTCCACAAAATGCATTTGTGCACGGATTGCATGACTAACACAGACGGACAGAGCGGGCAGAGCGAGCCTGAGGCGAGGCCACAGAGCTCAGGCCTCCTTCACTCTCCACAATTATACAAGTGTCCCTTCTGGATGTGTTCCTCATTAGGGTGGCCATCTCCAGGCCTTCTTCCCCACAATTTGGTTATTTCAGGCTGCAGAGTCTGTATAACTGTCCACATGTCTTGACCTTGGTGCTGAGAAGACAGCTCAACTTGGGTGTCAGCATTTTTCATTCTCCGTCATCTGATGGGATCTTTTTCACATCAAATTTAAATGAAGAGACAATATTCAGATTTATTTTATTGCAGCAAATAAAGACATGATATGTCTATTTTGCATCTGTCTACTAAAACTTATGAATCACAATTTCCTAGTCATGCTGCTGCAGTTTAAATTCACATCAATACAAGGACGTGTGCACAAACCTGCAGAGGCCTGGCTTAAACCGGTGTTTGGTATCCCTTCACAGAAAACTGTTTATATCATTAAGTTTGGTCGTCACGCACAAGCAGTGGATGTTTTCTCACGTCCATTTGCAAAAACAAAAAGTCAAGAAATGTGTATTTTTGACAAGTTTCTTCAACCCTATGAGAAGAACTGACTGGAAATCTAGCTGTAAAAGTACAGCCCGCTCCAGAAATATGATCAGTTACAGGTAACAGTTTGGTCTCCATTCAATCCTACTGTACAGCACGACTTTAAACCTCTTCCTTCCACTTTTGGGGTTTCATAACATCAAATTTGGCAACTTCCTGAATCTGACTAAACTGTCCTCACAACTGCTTCTCCTCATCTAAAATAAAAATGATTTAATTCTCACAAAGAGAAAGACTCAAGATTTCATATAATCTCATGCTGAACACAACAACATAATCCTCCATGCAAGAATTAGCACAAACACTAGATTAGGGAAAAGTATCACAACAAAATAAAGGATATTCACACAAAGAATCAACAACAATATAACAAATAATTAAGGTAAAAAACTTAATGAAAAAAAAAACAAAAACAAATGAACAGTAAAAAAACATTCATTCAACAAAAGTTGAGGAATGTGAGTCCTTATTTTGAAATACTGATCAAGTCTCTTATCTTTGTTGCTGTTTTCTCCTTCTAAATGGATCATTTATCCAGGTTTCCTCCAAAAAAACCATTTCTTCATATTTTCAGTTTATGTGTGATTTTCATGAAAACGTCCTCCATTATCGACTCCCAGGTTTTATTATTTGGTGCCACTGAGCTGAGCCAGTTCTTTGCGTTCGGTTTCTGGCTGCTGCTGAGACGATCTTAAACAGGTACAGGTCCTCTATTCGGATGGTCCCTTTCTACTGACCCAGATCTCAGACCGAGCGGGTTTGGAATATCTCACAGCCAAATATTTCTCCCAGGAAGGCTGGATTTTGGCACAGTATTGACTTTACGTGTGTGATTTGGTTCCATGTGCCAACAAGATCTCCAACAATATTACTGAACTTTTATTTTGATTCTAATTTGGGGTGTAACGAAGTAGCTATTATTGTCTATTTCATCATAGTTTTCCTGACAGAAAGTTTCTAAACATCTCAGCTATTTGTGTGTAAAACAGCAACAGAACATCGGCCTCAGGTAGATATGAATTCACAATCAAAAGTCAGAGAAAAGAAGGTCAATCAGGGAGGAAGACACACATCAATCTCACTGAATGAATGACTGAAGTCACAAGATCTGATTATCGCATGCTCATGAGCGCAGAGGTCGTAAATGTTTTAACAGCAAAGGAATGCTACAACAGTCAAAGTCTACTGTGACCCTACAAGGGTTTCTGCATTACAACTTAGACTTCTAGCACCGTTTTCTGATTTAAAAAGGTATGTAAATGTAATACACCTGGAAAAGATGGCACGTGTTCAGTGAAACTGTGCACTGTCACACATGCCATCAGTTCATGGCAAACATGCTTCTTATGCACGGCCAAGAGCTGTGACAATATATTGCAAACTGATCATGACAATGTCCACATTTGCAATGTAAATATTGCAAAAATACTGGCTGAACTGCCACAGATTTGCATCCAAGCTTTCCATATCAATATATCTGGCCAATCAGATGGAGGCTTACTGCACCCTTCTGTTGACAAGGAATCATATCCCTGCATTACTCCAACGTCACACCTGGTGACAGCAGGGTGGAAACAGAAAAAAATCATGGAAAAATTACAGTAATATCAATCCTGTTTGAAATGCAAACACGTGTGTAGTTAAAAAAAACAACAAAAAAAACAAGGTGCAGTTGCGTCTGTTCATTTCAAACTCCTCAGTCTGATCTGGCTGCTAAAATTCACATACATATGTCTGCAATTGTGGTTTTACATCTCTGATAAACCACAGCAATGCAGTACAGAAGTGGCTGGGGTTTGGGACCCCAACCAGGAACGATGGCTGGGCCTGAGCCGTTCCGTTCTGACAGTTTTTAAATTCAATTTGCATTTCACATTTAAAAAAAAAAAAAAAAAAAAAAAAAAAGGAAAAGAAAAACCAAAACACCATCTTCAGTTTAACACACATCTAGAAAACTATCAGGCTCAGCAGGAGGGTAGAAACAGCAGGACTAATTCAGATCACTCAGTCTGCTGCGGATCGTACATCAACGCTCGTTTCAGCTTTAAAACTCGGCGAGCATTAGCAGGATGAGCCGCCGATGATGGCTGCTGCTCCGCAGCGCCGCTTAAGTTACCTTACCCAAGTCGATGCAGAGCCTTAATGGCACAAAGGCATTTAGAGAGCAAGTATTGGTAATGTGATCCCACCGACGCACTACCCAAGCTGGAGCTTGCTCATAGTGTTTATCAAAGCACCGACATGACGGACACTGGAAACCCAGACAGTATTATGTATAAAAGATTACAGTTTTTTTGATGCTATTTCAGACACTGTACATCCTAATCATTTCACTATAATTGAGACAACACTAACAATTCATATTACCTCCGTTCACCCTGCACAAAGGTAAGGCCAGGTAATCAATCAGATATTCCCTGCCTCTTTTCAGTCTGGATTTGTTATGACAACAAGATAAGCTTTGGTCAGGATGTGATGTAAGGTAAAGATAAGTCATCCATCATCACCGCAGTGAAAAAATAACCCGCTGCTGTCGGGTATCCTCCCCACAGTCGGAGATTGTTCCATGTGTCAGAAACTGAACCATTACAACAGTTAAAGAACACCAAGCTTTAAAATCACTGGAAGAAACACACATGAGACAATAGAGAGACAGACTAACAATGGTCTGCATTGTTTCACGTTTAGCTGTTGTTGCTGAAGGATCCTTTCTTAGTTTAAAAGTCAGGTATTGTGCAAGTCTGGATCCAGGGGTGTCATCTTGCAGAAGAGTGTTTTTGTTGCTCTGTGCTACATTTCATACGATAGCACAGCTCTGCAAAACACGCCGATCACAGAACTGCTGATCGGAGAGCAGGGGCTGCAGTCTGCAGACCTCCTGGCCTCGGCTGGCACGAGCAAGTCAGCACAGCTGAAGCTGAGTCAGGACGTTCACTGATCACCTTTGAAAATAAGGGCTTGTTTAAAAAAGACGACACGAATGAGAAAATGGTGCACAAATAATATCAATCAGGCAAAAAAAAGAAAAGAAAAGAAAAGGACAATAAGTTGGTGTCTTACTTTCCCCTCCAGGAGTGTTTGGTGGTGTAGAAACAGGCCAAGTCTTTGTTCTCTTTGACAACATTCATCTTTTCACAGGACCTACAACACAGAAACAAAGATTCACTGTCAGACCAGCGGAGAAAAATTAATGACTGAAACAGAATCTTTTTCTTTTCTTTTTTTTTTTTAACAAGTAACTACTACATCCAAGTTTATGTGGCACACATTCCAATATATACAAACACACACTTCACACAGTCATTCAACATTTTCTGTCCCGAATGAGAGACTCCCCCCCCCGGACACTCCCTCTGCTGAGGAACTAATGCTGAGTAAACAGTGATTAACAAACAGTGGAGAGGAACCACGACACACCGATTCCTCGCCGTTACTCTCAGAGCATCCGCACGTGTGCTGGAGACACATGACTTTTTATTTTTATTAACCATCGCCAAAGACCCTCAGTCTCTCTCATGCTTCGTTCCATCGGCTCATTTCAAACCAAAGCGCAACTAAAGTTATTGAGACATAAATTCCTGAGCAGAAACCGAGAGGAACTGAACAAGTCTAGATTTATACAGGTGTGAAAAGATTAAAACGGTTCAGCAGTTGAACGTGTGAGAACAAAATCAGGTGTAAAGTAATAGATTACTGATGCCTGGGGGAGGAAAAGTTCAAGCAGTGTCTTAGAATGGATTTAAACTTAAACTAACATTTTCCTGATCAAATCAGGGTGGAAATAAAGAAGAATTCACCTGGATTGCTGGAACACCACTCAAATGGGATAAAATCTCTGTCATATAATATTAAAAGTGTGGCAGTTCGGGACAGACTGAAGAAAATCCAACATGATTGGATCACAGAAAATGCACCCATCAGTACATAATAAAGCAAAAGGAGGGAATAACTGTCTAACCTATCCTCGGTGCAGTAATTTGCTGGCGACTGCACTGTGACAACGGGAACCTGTGTCAGCACTCTGCCAGGATCCTGGAAAAATCTGACTCCAGTTTTCCTTCCTCTCCTTTTTCAGCAACCAAATGAAGCAGGGAGCAGCAAATAACGAACAATTTATTGCCTCATTATTCACAAAGGAGGCAAATATCTGATGGCAGAAGAACAGGATGCAAAATTAAGATGTCAAAAGAGGATAAGAACATTTTAAAGTTACCCTCATGCAGAGCGTAGTCTGGTCCAGAATGAGGTTTTGCATTGAAATGTTTCATTCAACCATAGAATCTGCTACAAAGCAGGGAAATGACGGCATGCAGTGAAGATGCTAGCATGAAATACTGCATGACTTGTGCTTTGATGCAGCAGCGGGTGGAGCACACTCCAGGATTTGGTCATGTGATAACCATTCCCGATGGTTCCCCTTGCGTGCACACAAGTCAATAACCATTTATTTGTGGAAAATTTTTAAGTTCTATAAAAGAAATGAAAAGGACAGTGAGGTAAATCCAGACATGGTGCGAAGCCAGACAAAGCTTCCAAAGGTATGCAGTCATATTCTGAGCAGGTTTTAATATCCTGCTCAAAACAAAGTTATCCTTAATTATTCACTGTTCTGATTGTGGAAGCTCAATCTTTAAGATCAAGTAACACTGCAGTTCTCACATGACAGTATACAACTGCAAAAGGATACAGTCTCAATAAACAAAAGGGAATGTAGGAACACACTTACACAATCACTTAATCAAGTGACTTCATAAGTTTATGTTTGCTTGACGTAATTGTTTTAGTCTCATGAGTTAAAAGAAAACGTTAAATCACCTGCTTGCTTTGGAAAGCAAAGATAACAGGCAATGTGCCTCAACATCAGAATGGGTACAAGGGTTAAACTATCATGTGATACTGCAACATTATGTGACCCAACCCATGCTTTTATATCCCAAGTTTAAAATGTGTTCCTTTGTCCAGGTGTAGCACTACCTAAAAATACAAAGAAAGTAAAATGAGCTGAAGATAATTGAAATAACAATACATATCTCAAATAACAGTCCCAATCGGAGGTCCCCTCTGTTAAACATCCCACAGTTTAGAAGGAGGATGAAACACAACTAGGTATTTTATGAATGAGCTTCTACTCTTCAAAACAACTTTCCTGCAGACTGACGAGCTGCTGCTCTTCATTTATATGCCTCTCACTTTCTCATCAATCCAGGACGGCCTTTTCAGTGTTATCATATGATCTAATACCAGGGTGGCAGAAATATGGCACGCTGAAGGCTGCTGAAGTTACACTTCCTGACGAGCAACAGGCTTTCTCCAATGACTGTTGACAGAATCACAGAACAGGAAAGAAGATTGCAGATTTTCTGTTTTAATTACAAATTTCTGTTGCTTACTATAAGTTTTCCCAATGTGCAAATTTATGTACAAACACATCAATGTACCAGAACAAAGGGAAATCAATGAAAGGTGGAGCAATTTTGATGGCATTTCACTGGTCTGACCCATTTGAGAGAAGATGAAGCTGAATGTGACACTATTTGTTATTCGCTGTACATAAAGGGAATGTCAAAAGCTTTCACTGGTTCAAATGTCTTCCTTGACATTTGTATTAGATGATCTCATTTGAATTTCAAAACATATATATATATATATATATATATATATATATATATATATATAGTAAAAAAAATCCTTAAAGTTCATGATCATATTTTTTTTTTCTATTTGTCTTCACAAAGCCTGCATTGTGCTTTTCCTACTCTCAAACTTTCTTCTGCATTGGATACACATTGCAACATCTCCCGACATCTGTCAATTACATGAAGCAATCCCTCGACCAACACAGGAAACTTGCTCAGCTTCATGTTGTGCAGCACTTGAAGAATTTCAATGATCTGGGAAAGCCAAATCCGCAGCTTCTATTCATTTTTTTTGCTTTGCTGCAGGCAAGAGATGCAAAAGATTGCTCGTAATCTAGAAGCGTCAAAGGGATTGATGGCACGTCTGACCCCCCCGATCTGTCAAACAGATCCATGTCAGAGAGAATTAACGTTACCTGGGTTTCCAGCAGCTAGCTAAACTCTGCTCCACTGCAACGGGCCCTCACGCTCAACTATCCGTCTAAAAACAAGTTGGGTTACGTGGACATTAAGGCTTCAAATACTGAGTATTAACTGTCAGCCCGTGTGTTACTGCTTTCAGTGTTTGCTTGCTGAATGCGGAAAAGGCTTGGCTGAGGCAGGCCAGTGTTGGCTTAGCCACAGGCTAGCGGCTAGCTAGCACGTCGCTCCGGCTTCTTTAATGGGAGAATTAGCTCGTCGCATTAGCAGCGGGGTTCACTCAAGCAAACATGGACAAGAACAAAGTGGCAGCGGCTCCCTGTCGCGCTCACCTGTAAAATCGCTAGCGGGCGTTATTCGTAGCCGTCCCTGAGCCCCCCACCCTCCTCCGAGTGCGGCCGGTGGCTCTCAGTTTTCCTGCTCTGATGCTGAAGGTGCTCAGTTGTGCCGTATTCCCCCCAACAGGACTCAGGACGCTGCCATGTTCCTGATAGCTACAAGGAGCCAGTGCGCATGCGCGCGGCCTGCCTGTCATGCGGCTGTCAGCTGATTGGTTTGTCGAGGAGGATTTCTCCACTCAGTCATCAAAGAAACACTAAATTCACTTTGCATTCACAAAATACCGAATTATGCACGCTTTATGGGCAATCACCCGAGTCTGACATTCATGTTGATATAATGCACGTGTGAAATCTAATCTGCATTTCACTAGTTCCTCTCTCCCTCTCTCTCTCTCTGTCTTTTTTTTTCTTTTTTTTTTTTTAACTTTTATCTATCTATTTTTGCAGGATGAGGGTTTTAAAGTGATTCAACTTGATCATCTGAGCACATCAATGGTTTGCTGACTGGAGTATTCGCCTTGGGTTTAACGGGGCTTTCCTGCCATCTATTGGCGCTGTTACATCAGTGCACCATCCCCAGAAGGCCAGTGTTGTGGTGTTAAACATACATCCCGTGGCCCAAAACCGGTCCACCACAGGGTCTCATCTGCATGTAAAATAAAAGCCATAAAAAGGAAGTAAACTTAAAGAAAAGAGGCAAGGATGAAATAAGTAAAGTAAAGCATGAAAATGAAAAAGGAGATTTTGAATGATTTTTTTTCAGTAAAACGAACTGCTGTTGCACAATACTAAATTTTGAAAAAATGTGGCATGGTTTGGTAGTTTGATCAACGAAGATACAGTATGTCACCTGAAAGCTGTCTTTCACTACAAGTGATAATTGTTGAGTTTCCAAATGCAGCTCTTTGTTTGCTTATATGAAAAAAATCCAAGACAAATTTCAAAGAAAATAGAGATGTGGACAGACTCTCTTAATCATTGTTGGTGCATGTGGAGAGAAACAACAAAAAATGTATGATAGCTTAAAAATTGACAAAACCACTAGGCAATGCTTGAGAGAGCGAGAGAGAGAGAGAGAGAGAGAGAGAGAGAGAGAGAGAGAGAGAGAGAGAGAGAGAGAGAGAGAGGGGCTTTGAAAGAAAAAAATATTAAAAAGCTAAATCGAGTAAAATGACCATATCAGCTAAGATGGAACCTAACCCTGAAACAACCAGTTTTTAAACAAAATGATTTGAAGAAGAAGAAAGCAGCTATTTCACCTCTTATATAAAAATCCACCAATGTCTATTGACCCCAACAAGTTAAGAAAATCTCCATACACACGGAAATGAGTTCATAATAAAGCAGCATTGTCACACACACGTCCTCCCACATGTCACACACGCTCAAAGCCAAAGAATAAATAGTTTTGCTTTTAATCCATAAAACCATGTTTTTGCGTCACATCACAACATATTTCCTTCAGTGATCTGAAATGTGAACAATTCAGACATCATCACTTTATTCCATCAGTCCATTACTCAGATGATAAACTCCTAAAATATCTCTAGTGTATAAATTACACCTGCTCCCTCCTGCCTCTGTGATTCCTCTACTGAACAATGCTGAACTCCTCACCATCATAATGGAGATGAATTCTCCAATTCTCTTCATGTCTGTAATTTAAACTTGATGATCCTCATGTTGCTCTTCACACTGCAACTGTAATACATGAAAGTGCTGCTCTGAGGCACGCACATGCACACAAACAACCTTTGAAGAAAATCAGAGACAGCCCATATAGTCCCATACTGCCACTTTCACAACATGGCAAAACCAGTCTCTGAAGGTTAGAGTTCATTCTCAGTTCAGCAGGAGGAAAGAAACAGCAGGTGTCAGAAGATGGAGGAGGGAACAACGTACATCTTTTGCCAGCTGCTCATAACAAACTGTCAAAACAGGCAGACGAAGGACACCAACCACCCTTACACACGAAAGAGGAGGAACTAAACTCTTACATTTCGAGAAATCTTTCTTGTTGGTGACAAAATGTAACAAAGTGAACAAGCAGTAATTATGTATTTTTTCAATCTAATGGTTAATTACTTTCTATACACATTATAAACAGTAAACCAACTTCTACCATGCTGGCTTTCATGACCCTTCATCACATTTCTTCTCAGTTTGACTATTTACTTCTTCATCTGTATTAATCTCTAAAGTTCCTTCAGTTTGCTCCTCAGAGTTCTGAAGTCCTTCAAAGACATTGTTCATAAATGCAGCAATGCTTCAGGTTCAGAAAGGGGACAGCGATTGTCAATATGTGGATCAACCCAATCGCATACTTTCAAAAGGAGGAAAACCTCCTACGCCTTATTATTTCATTTCCTCAAATATGCTCAAGTCCCAAATACCAATGAGATTAACATCATGGTATTTAATCTCATAGACATCCAGCAACTTGCCAATTGCCGCCCTGGCTCGGTTGCTGGATGTCTGCTGCCAGAACTCCCTTGAAAAAGAGATCCTGTAATCCCAATGGCACTCACCAGGTTAAATAAAGCTAAGTACAATAAAATCTACAGATTGTTGTACATGTTTCATTTAAAAAGAGGCATGTCATCCACAAATCATCTGTACATTCTTTATACAGATTAGGGTCTCAGAGGCTGGAGCATATTTCATATATCACTGAGTGAAAGGCAGATCCTGGACAGGTTAGTGAAAGATTTATTCTGAGGGATGTTTTAGTTTCTGTTCAGACATATTTGAACGTGAGCTATTTCTGATAAGTAATGTCATACTTGTCCACTTCCATTCCCAAGCAGGGAAGCCTGGGAAAACCCTCCAGCGTCCAGCACTCATTATCAGGTGTAGGAACACCATGCAGGAAAACCCAGATCAACTTAGGCTTAAAAAACAAACTATGCTGGCATACAAGAGTTATTTTGTGAATGTTATCTAAAACATTTGTACTCTAATCACCCCTGCTAACACTGACTCTAAATAGTAGGCTCAGGTTCAAAGTACGGTGTTAAAAATGATTGGTTCAAGCCATGTTCACAGCCTCCAGCCTCGGTGGCTTGTGAATCATTTATGAGTAACATCTTTAAATAAACGTACTAAAAGCTGCACTTACGCCTCCATCTGGTGACTTTACATGAACAGGCTAACAGTCATATGCTGCATTTCTTTCTGACAAGATCCACTTTCTCATAGTTTGGAAAGAAAATGTAAAGTTAACAGTGTAACAGAGCGAACATGGAGAATTCTAGGAAAAACTTAAAGCAGTCATATATGGCTGAGCATGCAGTGTTTAGTGCCCATATTCAATTATAAGTGACTCACCGTGATTGAAGATAAAGGGGAAACATCTTGGCCTCTGTTTGCTGACTGATGTTGCACACTGAACTAGAGGCAGATCAGAATGGTCACGTTATAAAGCATCTGATTAGGTGACCAATCATGTGCTGCCAGTTAGTCTAATTCAATTACAGCTAGAGAGACATGAGGAGGAAAAAAAGGCCTCCTTCTGTCTTTCCCAGAATCCCCCTAAAGGAAATGGGAAGTGAAGTTCTCCAGGTTCTGCTGATAATGTTGATTACGTTAAGACTGTATCAATAATGTTTTATGGTTTTGATTAGATAATGTAACTCTTTATGAGTTTTAGATTTGGAGAAACAAGTTTATTAGTGGTTTGCATTTTAGCCTTTCAGCAAGAATGTCACAGATTTGAGGCTGAGCTTTCTAATGTGAGGTTTTCATTTTTTCCAAATGTTTGGTTTTCTCCAGATTCTCTGGTTTTCTCTCAGTCCATACTTGAGGCCAGTGTGTGGCTTTGGTTTGTGAACATGTGTGATTGTGTGTTTGTCCAAAAATGGAGCTGTGATCTGTCCGGAGAGTATTCTTCCTTACCAGTGTCACAAATTCATGAATAAATCCAAGGAATATGCATTATTATCGCATATAGTGACATTATAGTGTATTACAATATTAAATGCTGCATATACTGCATGGTCCAATGTGGTGATGAATTTGGATTTAATGATGGATTTCTGATTCAAAATTCTATTTACAAGGTAAAGAGTGGTAAAGAGGAAAGGCAGAGGTCACTGGAGAGTCACCCAGTTCAGGCTGTTCATGGGGAGTTCTCAGTCAAACTGCTTCCCCATCAGAGTTTTTAGCTCTATACTGCCACCTCCTGATGGACATCACGTACTAATACAGGTTTGATGGGTGAACAAAGACAAAAAAATCCTGACTTTATATCACTCCAATATAGTTATAGACACAGAAAAAAGTATTGTACTCTCCAGGTAGGTAAGGTAGATGCTTAGCCCGATTACTTACCCTTTTCTATCTCTGTAAAGTCTGAAAAAAAGTAGCGAGCATTTTGCAAGATTCAGGACACCCCGGAAAAAAGAGCATTAACTTTTATTGGTTTGAAAATACGAGTCTATAATGGAATAAATCTCAAAATATTAACCTGAAAGTCGGGATACGTTAGCCTGTTTACGTAACATGTTTTTTTTTTCGCATCACGATGCAGCGTATTTAGATGAGGATTAATCGCATTGCTTTTTGTACGTGGTGTCCTTGAACGCCCCGCCCGTAACCAAGGTACTGACGCTCTTTTCCGTTACCAAGGCGCTCTCGAGGCAAACAGTAGCTTTGGTAGCCATGCTAGCAAATCTGCGAGATAATCTCATAGCTATGATCTAACCCGTGTCCAGCCTCTTCACTGTGGCGAATATAAGTGCCCGGGAGTTCAGGAGAACCCTCGACTCCAACGTGTTACGTCTGCTGTCTAATCTGTGGCCTACATTAGACTCACACATTCTCCACTCTCTTCTTTGGACCACAGGCTAGCTAACTTAGTTCGGCTAACACCACTTCCACAGCCGTCATGGTGAGTAGCTGCTGCGGTCTGCTGTCTAGGCCGCCTCTCTGCTTTTAGGAGTTTAGCGTGATATCTCTCGCTTCCGAACAAGGCTTAGGAGTTACAGTCAAAGACGAGCTGATGGCTAGCGATAGCGTGCAACCTCCCCGGCTCATTAAAAAAAGGCCCTGCTGGATGTTAGCAAGAGAAAATCCTCTTCAAGTTAGCTGATGAGATATTCTGTCTTTTCTGTGGTGTCTCTCTGTCCATATTTAGCACTTCAAATGATAATAATAGATATAATTCCCCTCAGCTGAAAGCCAAACAGACAAAAGATTTTTAAAACTAATACAACTAGAAGTAAAGGCTGAAACTGTAATAAAAGACATAAATTAAGTCAATAAGGGATTTAAAAGTGCTCACATAAATAAATGATGAGCACATCATTATAAATAAACAGTGAAAATCATTTGACTGACCATAAAGCCATGTCATCACATTAAAGTGGGGTTATGACTTGAACAATATTGATTAGAAAAGGAACTCATTTTGAGTAGTGATGATTTTGCCTCATCACATTTATTTTCATGAGGTTTAAGGTACCAGGTAGCAAAACAAAACCATTAGCCTCTATCTTGGCTGCAACAAGGTTCATATGGGAGCACTATTTCCGTGATGTAGCACAGAGCCAATCCCAGGTGATCTGTGAAAAGTGAAATGTTAAAAAATTGCTCTCTGATTCCTGATGTGATGAAATATCTACACTGTTTCATTTGAAGAAGTTGCAGACTTAAGGGTGAATTTTAGTTTGTGTGAAAAAGAAGAGGGCAACAGTGACTTAATCTACAGAAATCCCAGTTTTTGTGTCTAACCACTATCGATGTCTTGTCTTCATGTAGGCTGAATTTGGTTTTAACGAACACCATCAGAATGAAGTCATCAATTACATGAGGTTTGCACGTTCAAAAAGGGCCCTGAGACTCAAGACAATTGACTCGTGCTTTGAAGAGCTGAAGGAGAGCAGGTAAGTTGTCATTACTCTTATTATTATCATTATTATTACTGTATATTTGCTTTTGTGCCAGTGTCAGTAGAAGTAAGGCATGACAGACTGCAGTTTCCGGAGGTTGTGTGTGTTTCTTCCTGCAGGCTGGTGGAGGAGACGTTCACCGTGGACGAGGTGCGGGAGATGCTGGACGGGCTGCAGGTGGTGGTGCGCGGGGAGGTGGAGATGGAGCTCATCAACACGGCCCACACCAATGTCCTGCTGCTCCGCCAGCTGTTCTCCCAGGCGGAGAAGTTTTACCTCCGACTGCAGAGCGACATCTCAGAGCTGGAGAATAGGTGAGCCACCAAAAACAGGAATAGGTTTTATTGAGGTCATAAAAGAACCGAAAACAAGAAATTGCAGTCCGATTGCAAACAGATTGTCACAGATGCGAGATGTGATAAAAGTCTCTGTTGAGAAGCGTTCCTCTTCAGTGTGCGATAGGCCACTTCCTCTTCAGCAGTGTGTCGATGCAGGTCTTTCATATGTCATACCAGGTTAAAAGGTCACTGTCACAAGATCAGCCCTCCTTTCCACAAGACTGCTTACATTCTTTTTTCCTTACAGTGACATATACTCGACCCTTCCACCACATCTTCTTCCACCTGCTCAGTACATTTAGCTTAAAGCAAAAAGCATATTTTTTTATTAATGTCCGCTTCCTCTCTTCTGAATTTAGATTTCAATCAAATGTTCTCTATAGACATTTTGACACTGATATTTCTGTCTATTCTTTGTTTCCTTTACATGCTTTCCTACCTTTGATTTCTGAATTAATAAAAGTCCACAAATGCAATAAATACTTTATAAATAGTGATTAATAACAGCAACTTTTATTAAATCCACAAATTTTTAAGTCCACAAATGTAATTCGCAGAAATAGCTGATATTCTCAAAACTGACTTGGTGACTGCTGTGCAATGTGTTTACATGCACTTGGCAGCGCTCTGCTGAATGATCTGAACATTACCATAAATCTGATACAGTGAACTGTTGAATGCATGCTGTTTGCATCTGTTGTCGCCATTTTTCTAATTATTTTCATAAGTTAGAAGCATCCGTCAGGTTGAATAATACACAAAGCCACAACTATGCAAAAGAGAGTCCATCATCTTCACTAATCACGTGTCTGAAACTCAACATCAGCAGCAGGGGAGGTTTGAGCAATTATTCAAATTTCAGATGTAAACCACACACATCTCTCTCTGTTCCTCTTTTTGCTCGTGAGATAAAGAAACAAAAGTATTGTCTTCACATCCTAAGTCATGTGAGCTGAGTCTGTTTTCCAGGCTGATCGCGGCGAAGCTTCGCTGCACTCAGGTGAACTTTGTGTAGCTTTTGACCGAGGTAACCCTTCACCGTATAAAAGCAACTTTTGGAAAACAAATTCTTTTGTAAACGTGCGCATGGGTGGGTTGATGAGCCGCCCGTGAAGCCCCGTTCACAGCTCTCAGTGATACGTGACATACAGGGCGTATATACCTAGGAGCACACCCCGCATCACGGTGTACGTGGCTTTCGCTGCTTTTAAGTAAACCACATTAAGACTTAGAAAACTGTTGTGTTTCACCACAAGTGTGTATCTGAAAAGCACTCCTCTGAAAGGAACGCCGTCTTTTTTTCTTGCCAAACATTTCTGACCACCAAAGTCGACGGTTGTAGTGTTAGAAAATATAAACACAGTGGTTTTACGGCAGCGGTTATCAGGTGACAGCTTTCTGTTTAGTTTTCACATTGCCTTTCACCGTCATTAGTCTGTTTTAAAACACTTGGTCTCACTCTTTTTTTTTCTTGCCCATGCAGGGAGCTGTTGGAGCAAGTAGCTAAATTTGAGAAGACCGACTTCAAAACCGCCGATAAGGTGAGCGTCGTGCGCTCCTCTCCCTCACGTGTGGGACCGTCAAGCACCGCCATGATCTCAGCCGTCATTAATCATGCAGGTTTAGTATATTCGACCCCACATGAAGTTCAGTAACGTGAGAGCGGCCATGCATTCCTGCACATCTGAGGTAGTTTTACGTGTCGGGTCGCCGAGCGTTTGTAGCTAGCTGTGCGGGTCAGGAGTCACACCTCGCTGCGGATGCTGCGGTTTTAGTGCCTTAAATACATATTACTTTTCGAAGCGTAATGCTTCGACTTCTCTGCTCACACCTCTCTCAAATGGCACGCGCAAACGAACCACAGCGTGCTGGGAAAGGCAAGAGATGAGCGATGTGAAATAACACTTACATGTTTATTATTGTTTTATTTGCAGACAAGCCAGGAAACAAGCAAACCCAAGCTCGCACCTCTGAACGAGGGCGGCGTGTCTGAACTTCTCAACAAGGTTCAAAACAACACTTTGTTACATCGATTACCAGCACGGATGCTCCTTCATCACCATTTATCACTGTTTCTCTACTTGCCTCTTCAGGAAATCGCAAGACTACAGGAGGAAAATGACAAGCTGAAAGCCAGGCTCCGCACTTTAGAGTCTCAGGTATCAATCAAAAACAGGTTTATGCACCTTTTGCATGGAGCTGCTGAAAGCAGTTCTGCTACTTATTACCTTCCCTGTTAATTTCAACAGGCCATGAGTGCATTAGATGAAAGAAGCAGGGCGGAGAGAGCTTTGAAAGACCTCCAGAAGGTGCAAGGTGAACAACAGGTACTCTCCCCTGTTTGGCTTATGCAGCATAATCATTTCCTTTTCATTTCATAATTCTGATTTATTTTAATTGTCCATCTGCCATTTGCATTTATCTGCTAATCTGGACCTAATGGTATGTATCCACCTAGTCAAAGTGCGACTTTTAGCTTTAGAGGACGTAGATTCTCCAGTGTGAGGATGTTGTAGCAGCGACGGCCAATCACGTCGTCTGATCTCAAGCTGAACTCTCTTCCCTTTAAGCTGGCCGCTCAATCCCAGGAGATCAACAGTCTGGAGGACACGGTGGCGGCTCTGAAGGAGGACTACCAGAGGTCTCTCAGTGCCAACGCTGCATCCCAGAAAGATTTGCAGGAAAACCTGATCTCTGCCAAACACGAGCTTCTGCGAGTGCAGGAACAGCTGAGCCTGGCAGAGAAGGTACGTTGATGGAGGAAGGCCAACGTCCACCGCTGATAAAACTAACAGATAAACTCTGTGAAGGGAAACTATCACTCTCTGTGACTGTCTGAGGGCCTGAGGGCCATGCTCTTTCTCTTCTCGTGTGGTAGCACTCTCAAATAAAGTTGTGGTGACTGACGTGGGGAGTGGGAGGTGAAAACGCAGAACACTACGAGGCTTTCCTGTTATGTGGCTTCTGCAGTAGCTATATGAGATCATATTCACTTATTTATGTAAAATAACATGAATTAGCTGCAGTTTCGAAAAATGTGTTCTGAAATTGACCTTCACACTCATGAAACAAACAAGCCACTCGTTCTTTTTAATACCTCTGAGCAGGAGGAAGGAGGGCGTTTCAGTGTGAAGCTGTATTAGATTGTTTCTTGAGCTGCGGCTGATGCATCCACCCACCAGCTGTCACACGCTGCTTCCTATCACCTTCACCTATTTCTGTTTTTGCTGACACCTCTGGCGCTGCGTTTTCTGTGCCGCGTAGGAGCTGGAGAAGAAGTTCCAGCAGACTGCAGCCTATCGCAACATGAAGGAGATCCTGACCAAGAAGAATGAGCAGATCAAAGAAATTAGAAAACGATTGCAGAGGTGAGCGCTGACCGATGCTGAGAAAGCATCGCAGGAGTTTATTTCACAGGGATGTGCTTTGTTGTGATTGGACACACAGACTTGACCTCCCCCTCCTGTCTGACCCTGTTTCAGGTACGAGCCCAATGAATGAGTTGTTCCCGGACAGCTGCTTTAACAGAGGTCCACCAGGGAAGACGGGACCGGAACGCGTGGCTGCGGCTTGGACAAGAACCACCAGTGATCGGCTTTAGTGCGGAGGCGGTGCGGGGAAAGTGGGACGCGCTCCAATGTAGTGGAGACAAAACGATAACCTTTTATCAGCCGTGCTTTTCATTTCTGTCCGTCTCAGTTTGGAGCTCACCCTCAGCAGCCAGCAGACCCCCCCCCTCAGTGCTCTATGCAAACACTAACTCGTCCCTGTTCAGAGGCCTTGTCCGTTCGCTGACTTGGGCAGATGTGTTCCGTCTGCCTGAAGCTTTGCAGTCTTCTCTCTCAGAGGGTTACGGCTACTGTTTAGCTTTCCTGCACCAGGTAGTTGATTACTGATGGGTTTTCTTTTTTGATGAGTTTTAATTTCATTAGATTTTTTTTTTTTTGCTGTGGCAGATCTGCATTGGATCACTTCCAAGTCGACTACAGGCCAATTCAGCAACAATCAGCGTAACAGTAATAAAAAAAGAAGTGTGTTGACTCCTTGAGGGTACTTCTGCTTTTATTTATGACCTAACCTCTCATTAATATTTCACACAAGAATATTTCCAATCAGCTTGCATTGTATGGAAGTATCATCATTGAAAACACATTAATTTATTGTTTTTTTTTTCCTGCTGTTGCATATTAAATGCCATGGATCGTGATCTAGAATGACTTCCCTCCTCAGAGGGCCTAGCATATTTTGTCTGGAATTACCGTGTTCTTTTCGTATAACTGTGGGTGATGAAGTATCAGAGGAAATGAAATCTAATATCCATGATGTTCATGAAGTAATGCTCTTGTAGAGTATGATACGTCAGCCCTCTACTGTACTAGGTGTGCATTTGTTTGTATCGTGTAAAGTATGGGGTAATAAAAGCTGGTACCAAAAGTGTGTGTGTGTGATCAGTTTTGGTAAGATCATTCAACACTCTTCATACTTTTTTTATTTTAAGTTGTGGACATAACTTTAATTTTACATGTACAGTAAATCACTGTCTGTGGAGTTGTGTGATTCAGCCAGAGGGCAGCATACTGTAACTATAGTGGCTGCACAAACTGAATGATTGATTCAATCTTCATCTTCCTGACACCTGTTTGTTTGCATATCATAAAACTGCATGTAACATGTAACATGTGTAATGGGCATATTTACTAATTAGAAATGTAAAGTACTGAAGTAAATTAATTACAAAACGGCCAGGTCTGTTTTAATCAAAACACCACTAACAGATACATCAACGCAGACATCTCCAGATAGTAGGAGCAAAGAGACAGAGTAAGACACCAAGCGTGAAAACATTTATCAACATTACATAATGTGTAACAGACGTCTTGGTTGTGGCTTGTTTGTGCTAAATTTTCGGAGCCGTTATGAAAGTGGTCACAAGCTCTCGACTGTTGATCTCCTTTTGTCTGCAGTGGAGCTGTGAAAGCCACAGGTTCTTGACGTGCGTGTGCTTTTCGTTTTTTTCTTCGTACAGAAACATTTGGGGAGGAGATTTGTATCAGTCAAAGAAGAAAAAGTAAAAGCTTTAAGATGATCCTTTAAATCCTGCCTCATTTCCTGTTTTACATCCATTGAAAAAAAAAAAAAACAATCATAATGATGTCCTTTCAAATAAATGCTTTCTCATTTCATCATAAATAGTACGAGCCGTGGGAGAACTGAATGTCAAGTAGCGATGCAAATACTGAACCTGTTCGATGCCTGTCAGAGCATGAAATAAATCACAGCGCTCACATACACAGGAAGTGGTAACTCCTGTCTCTGTGTCTCAAACTGCTGCTCTGCACTGACAGCACTTTCACACAACATGGGATACCGGCTCATGAGCGTCAGAGGAGCAGGCCCGATTCTCACTCGGCTTCCTGCTCGCAGAGAAGGCCTCACAACGGGGCTTTCTCCGTTTTACCAGCAAGACGTAGAACTCTGGTGTTTTGGTTTTTCTTCTTCTGTGAAATCATAAGTCAGATGTTGGCTTGTGAGGATTTCTTCAGTGCAAGGCGACGTCCACAGTAGGAAATACATGAAATGAACCAGAGTGTGTTACTCATGCGCAGCAGCTGGATTCAAGCCTGCAAATGTCTGCATCAGTTAGAATCTGCATCATCTCAGTATTTCTGAGTAACCCACCATGGCCTGATAAATGTCCTCAGAAATCAATGAGAACAAATCAGGAATCTGTGCTTCTCTCTTTCACAAAGTTCTTCTCTGTGCTTCTGTCAGAAAACTGAGTCAACCAGGAGTTTCTGAATGTCTCTGCCTTTGTCGTGATACAGATCTAGATTGCGTAGACGGGTTTTCATGACCTGATTTTCATATAATTCAGTTTAAAGCGGCGCAGCTTCAGCACAGAAAGCTGAGTTTGATCGGTCAAGCATCACTTAGGTTGTCAGCAAATCCAAATTTATCTCTCTGCTTGGTTAGTTAGACTGAAGTGTCTCACTTTCGCGTCTGCAGCCATCCTCACTTCGATGATTAATACTCGTCTTTTGTCACCGTGAGAATTTTTCACAAGCCGATGTTCTGATAACCTCTGCGCATAGAGAAGCGTCGTGATATGACTACTCCCAAAACCTAAAGAGACGACGTGATCACATTGACTTCAGCTATGCTTCATGAGGAAAAGCACCGTCAGTAATAATCAGATGGTCAAAGGGGGACAAAAAAAACTCAGGTTTAAGGTCAGAGTTTCCAATAAATGAATGAAGTGACCCTCTGAGAGTTTTCAGCCGAGACGTCTCCGCTGTGTTTCTTTGCATCATAACTCAGTCTTTTCTTGAAGTCTAAGGAAGGCACGACTGTTTCAACAAGAAACTTTTTCATTCACCAGTAGGTTTTGACACTTCAACAGTCAGCAGTCAAATCTTTTCCAAGTTATAAAACTGAGTTGTCTGCACAAAGTTTGTTGATTGTCGATCTTAACGTGCGATGTGGTGAACTCCAATTCGTCCCCATAAGATTGTCTACAATGAAAATTTGACTTCCTATTGTTTAAAAGTCTGTTTCTGCTTCATCTCCTTTGTCACTCTCACACATCAAAACAGGGCGATGATCAAGCCGCACGATGGCAGTTATTTACCACCGACTGCGGGGAGGAGGTGAGAGAGAGCTCTCAGTCTGCGACTTGCTTGAAGAGTCTGTTCCCAGGAGGAAAACACCGGGCCGATCATGACACAGCCGCTTCCTCCAGCCCCGCTGTGAACAAAACCGAGAAACGAAACCAGTAATTGGCAGAAATCTGAAGGGTTGATGGCCCACGCTCATCCTCTATCATGGAGGCCTCAGTGTAAATAAAGAGAGAAAGAAAAAAGAGGCGAAACTTGAATGATTGACAGAAATATTAAGATACGACTGCTTTATTATTATAAACTCTGTTTCATAATTAATCCTGTGACGTCCTCCGTGTTTTCTAGGTCTCAAGATGAGTTGATGATTTTTGTTGGGGCTTCTGGAGAAACACTTGTCATGACCGGAAACTTCATGTCACACTCATGACTTCTTCCTTTTTTTTTTCCTTCTTCTTTTGTTTTGTAAATGTGTTTCCCTTTACAACCTGAAGTACCAATGAATTTAGACATATCTCTTGTTGGGTTGATGGTTGTTTTTCTGAACTCGCTAAATGAGTGTTTCATTATCTGCGCTGGTATTACTGAGCATGACGCTCAAATGACGCTGCTGCTGCTAGATCATAACAAGAAGGTACTTTTCGATGACATGATGGCCCCCTCAGTCCACTCCAAGAAACACATTCACCTGTTTGTATGATGCGTCACACCGATGTGTGTAATGATATCCACTTTGTCTGCAAGGCCCAGTTGTTTTTTTTTTACCTTTGACCTGATTGAGAGTTATCACTCACTCTGACTTCCATGTTTCATGGGCTCAAGCTTCGCATCTATGTTTTCTGACTATCGGACATTTTTCCGTGTTCAGTGGTTGGATAATCTGCAACATCTAAAGCGGTTTCCTCCGCGTCGAGCAAAATATTTATCAAAACACTGAGGCCAGCGCTGGGCCCTCAGCAGATCTCTGATTCAGCGATACGTCCTGAAGCTTTTTGTTTCTCTGCAGCAGAAACCGCAACTGCTGAAAGAAGCTCACCAAAAAGTAGATTTGTATCTCATTGTTTTATTTTCTGAGGCTTTTCATTTTCCTTTGCCTCATATTTGAATTGAATCTATAACCTATCTTTAATGATACATTTTTATGTATTTTAAGAAGGTGCAGATGAAAGAGTTATGGAGGATTTTAAGATGGTTGGAAAAGGTAAACTATGCTGCAGACAATATTTGAAGACTTACCAGATACTTCTGGTGAAATATGATTTGTCACTTGGACTTTTTTTTTTTTTTAAATTTCCCAAAAGATCCTATCAGTTGTTCACATTAAACAAGCGTCATCATTTAAAACATTTCATTATGACGAACAGTTACTACACAGAGTGAGGCGAAGCATGTGTGGTTTGAGAGTTAGGGGTTGTACATTGTGGTTCAGGCTGTGTGTGTGTGTGTGTGTGTGTGTGTGTGTGTGTGTGTGTGTGTGTGTGTGTGTGTGTGTGTAAGAGGAAAAAAAAACCTGTTCAAAACATGCTTATGGGTTTGATATTTATTTATTTCCTACAAGACATAAAGACATTTTATCACCATTAGAACTTGATAGTCAAATCAATATTACATCTCTGTCACTTCAGCACACCAGTTTATTCCAAAACGTGACATCTTCACAATAAACATGGTTGGTACAACCGTGGTTTTAGACTCTGAACCTCTGAAAAGGCTTGACAAACCGGAGGCGTTTACAGCATCCAGCTGATCTCCACCACTTTGAATTCTAGACCTTATAGTCGCACTTCAGGGTTTTCTGTTTCGTACATCACTCATCTGTGGCACTAAGTGGTCCACCTGTGTATACAAAGTGTGCCAAAACTGGATGAAACCTCAGGAGAATGTGGGCGCCCCGCTTTGATTTAAGCCCCGGGTGAGAGGCTGAAACTGATGTGCAGCTCTGTGACATTTACAAGTCACACGTTTCAAGCCGCAGCACGCCTTTGCTGTGTTGTTAGACCGAACTGAACCAAAGAATTGCACTGCAGGGAGACGTGTGTGTGTGTGTGTGTGTGTGTGTGTGTGTGTGTGTCTGTGTGTTTTTTTAATGCAGACCGAGATAGGGATGGTGTGGTGCACACGCACACGCAAGTGCACATGACTCTCTGGCTGATGAGGAAGCCATATAAGAGAGAGGATGAGTGCAGCTGGTGGAGCTGACAGCAGGACTGCTCAGACAGAGAGGTACTTGTAGGTCTCTGCATCCACACAGCATGGGTAAGAGATTTACTGGTTGTATTGCAGTTATAGAGGCAGTTTCTACTCGTGCTCTGTGTTTGTCTTCTTGTGCTATTGTGATTTTCACAGCTTTCTTATTTTCTCACGGTTCTTTGTAGAGAACACAGGAAATGAAACTACTGGGATGACTTTTGGAACTTTTTCCGCTTCAACTGTAAGTGCGACTTTTGATGTTAATTTCTGCACTGATTTTTTTTTTTTTACCTGCTGCAAACACTATGAGCCAGTAATAAAGGGACTTCAGTTCTTCATGTATGATGGCATGGTTTCGTTGAAAAGAAAAGACTGAAGCTGCGACTGTAAAGTGAGGGTGTTTGTAGACAAAGAGAGGAAAAACTGTGAACTAAAAAAAATTTTGTTTAATTGTGTTTTTAAAGAATACTTTAACAGTCAGGGTTTCAATACAAGAATGCACTGCACTTGCATTGTATCTTGATGTATCTATTTTTTTAATGCATATCAGTGAATGTAAAATCTCATAAGGGTGCAGTAAATAAGGCAGATTTGACAAAAGGTGACTTTCCATTCTTTATCCCAAACATATCAGAAAAACATACTTGGTTGCATTTATATGAAATAAACAATATAGTAAAATAAAAATAAAGAATTCTGGTTGGGTTAAGCTTCCTGAAAGTCTTATTATTTAAGTAAAATAATTCTAAACATAGCCAGTCATACAGCACTGATCACTCACAAGTTTGCCATCGAGCCAGACCTTATACTATCTCTTAAAACTTCCTTTTCAATGACACTTAAAAGCATGGAGTTTATGATGCATGTTGACTTATCTTAAGCAAATGTCACAGCCGTATCAGCAAATGTTCCATTGTGTGTGAGCCGCTGCACCGCGCAGTTTATCTCTGCTCTACATCTGAGCGCGATGCCTGTGGGGTACTGATGTGGGCCCCTGCATGGAGCCCCTCCGGTCGGTTTTGCCCCCCTCAGGTTTGGAAAGCAGCAGGAAGCCGAGCGGTGGTGTGGTTTCTCCTGCGCAGACACAACACCTGCACCTGCCGGCAGGCTGCTCGTCTGCTCGCTCTGGTTAGCTCGTACGTCACAGGCAGGGCTCCGTGTCACCTCAGCGTGTCCCCGCTGAGAGCATCACGTTATGAAACCGTGCAGAACTTCATCAGTTGGTTAACAACGTGAAAGATGTGTGTGTATGGCAGGAAATGAAAACAAAGGGAAAGGAGGTCAGTGGACGTGCAGCGCACGTCTGTCTTTCACTCCACGTCACGCTTTCTGCTTCTGATTGCAGGACCCAACCGACTACGTCTATGATTCGGGTCCGACCTTCGAGTCGGGCCTCTGTGAAAAAAGCTGGGTGAGGGAGTTGCGCGGCCAGTACGAAGCGCCCATCTTCTCCGTCATCTTCATCCTGGGCGCGCTGGGCAACATCCTGGTGGTTCTGATCTACACGACTGTGCGCAACCGCCTGAAAACGATGACCGACATGTACCTGCTGCACCTGGCCCTGGCCGATCTGCTCTTCCTGTGCACGCTCCCCTTCTGGGCCGTGGACACCGTCAAGGGCTGGGACTTCGGCGTCGCCTTCTGCAAAATAGTCTCGGCCGTCTACAAGATCAACTTCTTCAGCAGCATGTTGCTGCTCACCTGCATCAGCGTGGACCGATACATCGCAATCGTACAAGTCATAAAAGCGCAGAATTTTAAGAAGCAGAGGCTGTTCTACAGCAAGCTAGCCTGCCTCACGGTGTGGATCGTCTCTGCTCTCCTTGCTCTTCCCGATTTTATCTTTGCCCAGGTGAACGCTGGAAAATTCTGCGCTCTTGTCTACAACGAGAGCACAAACAACCAGACCAAGATTTTTGTGCTGTCCTTGCAGATTTGCATGGGCTTTTGCCTTCCGCTTCTCATCATGATCTTTTGTTACTCCGTCATCATTCACACCCTCCTGCAGGCCAAAAGCTTCGAGAAGCACAAGGCCCTGCGCGTCATCTTCGCCGTGGTGTTTGTGTTCATCCTCTCTCAGCTGCCCCACAATGCCCTGCTGATCGTGGAAGCGAACCAGGCTGTTCACACCACTATCACCGACTGTGGAGTTTCAGGCGCAGTCGACGTGGCCGGACAGTTCGCCAAGACCCTGGCGTACACTCACGCCTGCGTCAACCCGCTCCTGTACGCCTTCATCGGCGTCCGCTTCAGGCAGGACCTCCTGAGGATCGCCAGGATTTGTAGCGGTTGCCTGGGCGCAGGAGGACTCAGCAAATCACAAGCAGTCCCCAAACGTCCCTCCATCATGTCAGACACTGACACCACCCCGGCCCTTTCCATATAAATATGGTCGTTTACCTCAAGTCTTAAACCTGACACCTGAACCTTTCGTTTATTTGGTTCCCCAGCATTACCTTCTATCAACAGAGCATTTCAACAGGTGAAGGAATCAAACGTGGCAGCAGTGTGCAATCAGATTCTGACTGGTACATGTGCATTCTACTTCTTGGACTACTTTAAAAACTGTAACATAGTGTATATACTATTGTTTTTTTTCTCTGTGTGTATTAGTTTCAGTATATTTCTATCATATAACTGTAGTTTGCTGCTGTAGTTGGTTTTTTTTAAATAAAAACTGTGTTTTGGATTTTTTTTTCCAGACAGAAATCTTAATAAAAAAAAACCCTAAAACCCATAGAGGATGCTGTATTTAATGGTTCCAACAGCAAAGTCCAGGCTGAGCACTTGCAAACACACAAGTGAGAGTGAACGCAGGCCCAGAAAGGAAGCTGGCAAACTGATGGAGGGCTTTCACTGATACAACGGACACACTGTGGTCGGAAACAGGGTGGCATGTGGCCAGGTCCATCCGCCGTCACTCTCGATCTGAGTCTGTGTCATCGTGTGTGCGCCGGCGCTCTCGATCACTGAAACTTTATCTGAGTTTAGCTCTGACTGCACGGCTTGAACACTAACTGATCAGTCAAACCGACGTGCTGGCGGTGTCCTCAAACTCACCTCACGGCAGCTGAGTCTGAAAAGGAGGTGACAGACAGGCGGAATGGTGCCACAGCCTCAGATCGTTTTCATATTCCGCTGCAGCTGTACAGTGCAGAGGAGTTCAGCTTTACCACTGCGTGCTCTGATGTTTACAGCGTGTTTTTAGGCCGCACATGCATGAGTGCCTTTGTAAATCAACATCATCAACCTTAAGCTACTCTCTAATCAGCATCTCGATATCAAATGTATCAAGAGGTATGGAAGGAAAAGTGTTCACCAGCTCAGATTTAGACACAATATTTGAGAGGAAATAGAAAAAAAAACTATGATTTTTGGGAGAAAAAAACAAAAGTTCAGTGTAATGATCAATGGCAACGCTTAAAAGTATTGTCGTCTTTATTAGATTTGGATGTTTGTTTTGGATTTAAAGTCGATTTAGAGTTGGAAATTCAATTAAGTGACCTCAAATTTGATCTGGACCGCATGCCATAGCTATTTACACACTAGACATCAACAACTCACAGCTGGCAGAGAAAGAGGGAGACAGAGGCATCAAACGTACTGTAAAAAAACAAGATCTGAGATGTTATTGTGGTCACTGAGGTTGGCCCCAGACTAGTGCTGCCTACCTGCGCTCAATTCAGGTGAGACCACAGGCTTTTTCGGTTACCATCTCCATTTTGTACCACGTCTCACTGTCACGACAGGAAACCATCAGTCGAGTCAATAACACACGTTCCAGCTTCACAGCAGACACCGATACCCCCGGTGGTCCCGGGACAAGACGTGATGGGCAATTACCTTCATCCGGAGAGCGGTTTGCTTTGAACGCAGCGTTCACGTGTTCGGCTCATCTGAAACTCGTGTGTGTGTGTGTGTGAGTGAGTGGCGTTTCTTCTTGTATGTGTGTGGGTGTGTGTGTGTGTGTGTGTGTGTGTGTGTGTGGGTGTGTGTCTCATGCCCCTTTCGAAAACAGCAAAGATGTGTCACATGTTGCAAAATCTGGCTTCATGTTTCACAGCTATCAGTGTAAAGAGGCAGTAATCTGTGAGGAATGAGAGGCCGTTTCAGAGGTTTGAAATAGAAATTCAAAAGACATTCTGTGATTCAAAGATGGCAGAATTCTCTGGGGAATTGTGATTTATTATTGTTTTTTTTTATATATGAGAAGATAAAACAGGCTAAAACTAATAATTTGTCACAATCTAGTAAACATGAAACAAACTTGAAAATACCAACTTCAGATAAACTGATTCCCGAATTTTACTGCAGGAGCCTGCTGCTCAGCTGGCAGAGAAGGTCACCGTCTGACCTAAAGGTCAGAGACTTGATACCCATCACCAGCTGTTCATGAGCTGAAGAGTCCCTGGGAAAGGCGCTGAACCGTCCAGTTGTTCCTAATGCTGCGTGAGCACCTTGCATAGCGGCATTCGGTGTCTGATCGTGTTTCTGCAAGTTTCCTGGTGAATCATGATGACAGTACAAATAAAGTTGACTGAAGCAGTATTAATAAATTCCATATCCCATCACAGTTTTACTACTTTCTTTAGTAAGGATATATATTTTATCACCATTTCAGTCACCATGAAGTTATTGATGTATCTGCTCCTCTTTATTCAATTTTCAAGGCCTTTAATATTGTTCATAAATACAATGTGATCAGCAGGAGGCTGGATTACTTAATGAAGCTGGGAATCACTTACTTTATCTCTAGCAGTTTATACAAGTCTAGCTTAAGGGTGTTATGTCTGTTTGAGCTTTTCGGGTCAGGCTGGATCCTATTTATAACCACTGTACGCAGAAAACAGGATATATCTCCTTTTCACCACCGATGTCTGAAGCAGTGTTAATTTAGTTCACAGTCTTGGCTGACCAGGACAGAAGTAGTTTCTCTGCATAAAGAAAAGCTGCTGTACAGTCTGTCAAGACAATTTTCCCCTCATATTTGTGAGAAATGTTTTATCAGTTAAATCAACTAATGGCTTCAGAGGCTGTGATATCTCTCTACATGAACTGAGAGCAAGTGGAACAGCCAGCCCTCAACACTGCTCTTTCTGTTTTCCTTTACTTTGATGTGAAAAAGAAGCACAACACAATTTTATGCTCAATCAAACCACTTTACCCAGAAAAAAAAGATGTAATTCATTCAGTTTATAACTACAACGTTATTCAGTTGAAGCTCCGCTGTTGATTAATTCACATTAATTATAGTGCTTAAATGAAGGTTAAGGAGTCACACATGCTGGTCAGTCATACTACATTTGTGTGCAGTTGATGAAAAACAATTTATTTACAAGCAACAATGATGGAAATTGCAGAAATGACCAATTTCTTTTTGGGGAAATGGAGCAGAGTGTAAAATCCAGACTGAATGAAGGGCCCGGTGAAAACAGCAGTGTCCTATGAAGTAAATGTATTCTACATTTCCTTCTAAATGACAAAAAAGTTTGTAGAAAAACAAAGAAATCACATACACACAAGTGTACCAGCTCCGTCCCTACAGCGAGGCACGGTGGTGGCAGCATCATGCTGTGGGGATGCTGAACAGAAGGAACTGGGAAACATGTTGGCTTAAAAAAGACATCCTGGATGAAAGTTCCTCTTTCAGCATCCTGAAGCAGACAGCCAAGATATGAAAGCCATCTTCAGGAATGCTTAGTGAACGTTCTTGAGCGGCCACAGAGAGAGAACAGACCGGAATCCGTCTGAGCAGACAGATCGGAGTGATCAGGCTCTGACGCCGTCCGTCTCACCTGATCAAGCCTGAGTGGAGCTGCGAAGAAGAAAGAGCCAACCTGTCCACGGACGGCTGGGCCAGGATGTCTGCTGCAACATATTCAAAAACACTTCAGGCTGTAAATGCATCAACTTCATAATGAGCTCAGGCCGTGAACACTTTTACATCTGACTCAACATTATACATTTGCAAACATTTCAATGAAATTTGCTTTCATGTTGCCATTACAGGGAACTGTGTGCAGAATTTTGAGGTTAAAAAAATAACTTCATGCATTTTGGAATAAGGTTGTAACATAAAGTGTGGAAATAGTGAAATGATATGAATCGTAGCAAATTCATGAACATATTGTTACACTGAAAACAGTGTGCGAAATATCATTTAACCACACGTCACTCCTGAAGGTGAAACAAAGCATGTGGTGAGAGTTCAGGTTTGTGCATTGTGGTTCAAGTTATTGTGCTCTCTCTCTCTCTCTCTCTCTCTCTCTGGCTTTGTTTTTGTGTGTGAGAAGATCATTTAATAATACATACACACACAAACACACACACACACACATACTAGCCTGAGGACAAACACTGGTGGACGGGGTTTCAGAGCTTTCAGCAGATTTTCAGAAACATGCACAAAATAAAGCTTGTTTAATCTCGGACGCAAAGAAATTCCAAGAGAAAATATAGATGCAAATAGGGAAGTTTTATTTTATTCATTCATTTTGTACCCTAAAAATTGCATAATGTTGAAATTGTCAAATTATACAAATATATTTCCTAAAAGGTTTTAAAACGGGTTCTCACCTCTATGCAATGTAACATAAGGAATCATTTGTAGCTGTTTACAGGCCAGTGTATTGTCATTTCACATCCTTTGACGTTTAAGTTTGGTGATTTCCGCCACAAGATGGCGCAGTTTGCACAGCAGAGTGAATCTGTGGTTTGGATCTCCAGACAGACACACCGCTGGAAATGCCTTTCGCCCCATCTAGTGGCCGGGGTCACGTTTTGCATGAAGGAAGGATTCTGAACTTTACAGAAAAGTGGAAAAAAAGAAACAAAAAGAGCAGATCCGCACCGCGGAGTGAAGAATGCAAAAGACCCACAAGTAGAGCAGCACCTGTGTTTAGAGGCATCCCATCTATCTTTCTGCACAGGGGACCGTGTGTGTGTGTGTGTGTGTGTGTGTGTGTGTGTGTGTGTGTGTGTGTGTGTGTGTGTGTGTGTGTGTGTGTGTGATGTGAAAAAAGATGGATGTAGGGAGGACGCGCAGGAGTCTCTGACTAATAGGAGAAGCAGGGTAAACACATGTGACCCGCTGACACTGAGCAGGCTGCAGTCTGGTTTCAAACACTCCGCGGTCTGGTTCCTGTGGACGGCAGAAAGCCTCGGGGACGGCGGTGTGTGTGTCGACGAGACCCGGCGGCTCTGAGGGCCATTCACTGCAAAAGCGGGTCACAAATAGCTGCTGGTGGATGTTGGGGCCTGTGAGGAAAACGTCAAAATGATGCAGATGCAGAGAGAAGAAATGAAATGGGAAAGGAGAGGCGTCCTTTATCCAGGGAAACAGGATCTTCATTCCACTCTGCGGCATAAAAAAGAAATGTAATAGAACTTGGACCTCCACAATTCCAGCCCAAACAGGGAGCCTCTTATCGTCCGCCATCTCTCCCACAGCTAATATTTCACTTCAGCTCCGGGGCCCACAGAATGAGAGACGTTTCCATTTCATGTCAGTCATTTCCAGGCCTGTGTGTTACCTGTGTGGTGATAAGTGTTTGACTGACTGGGAGTGTCGTTAGTCACTGTCCGGCCCCGAGTGACAGCCACAGATTGACGCCGATGATGAGAGGAGGAGGAGGAGGAGGAGGAGGAGGAGGAGGAGGAGGAGAGAGGCCTGCTGGGTTCATGGACAACACAAACCTGGAGCGTCTGCATCGACACACCGACGACAACAAAAAAAAACAAAGTTACGCATTAAAGCACTGAGCACGAGGCGTGTGTGAGGAGATTTTCAATCAGCACCCAGTTTATGTGTCTGTTTAGTTACGACATGCTTAAATTAGTTTCCAGTACAAATAAATCACAAAGCACACTTGAAAGACCCCCACAACTGAGATGAACCAGGGGTTTTCTCAGTGTGACATGACAGTGCTAACCACTGCCCCATCACTTCTCCATTAATTCTGATGATTAGGGTTTTATATTGAATTTTGCATACAAGGCAAATTTGGTGTTTTGCAAGAAAATGTTAGTCTTAATGTTTAGCCTCTGGGCTACACGTTTAATGCCATGAGGTGCATTTCCATCAGATAATATATGGGTTTTGATTGATTTGAAATCAAGATGTGTTGCCTGTGAGTGACTTGGTTTTTTTCAGACACTGCAGTTTCCGTATGAGAGGATGGAGATGATAAATTACCAGTGATGTCTTCTACATTTCCCTCAACAACATGTTAACCCGATGGAGGCCGAATCACAACTGAAGCGTTGGACGATTCCACAAAGCTTGTCTTTAATGTTTTGCATCCTAATCATTATTAGAATTTTCCCATTTCAGCTGTAGACGACAGTGTGAACACTGTGATGAAGTACATTACTGATTATCATGTGACACCTGGTGTTGCCTCAAAATGTGAAAAAAGAAACAAAAACTGAAGCAGGTCAGACACGCTTTAATGTAAAATGACTTCACAAAATCACTAATTTGCTCTGCTACAGTAATATATTTAAATATTTTTTTCTAACTCTGCTGTTTTGTTCATCCTGAGGAAATCTCCACCGGACAGAAAGGCGTCATGAACACAGGATGTGTCGAACGCCCTGCTGGACCTGGACGCCTGCCGCAGCTGGGATGGCTTTAAGACAAGTCACTTTAGTAAAGAAGCATCACAGTATTATTATCACTCAGCTGGGATTGCATGGAGAGGAGAATTCAGTTGAGTCTCTAGCAGGACGAGGGGCCGGCGGGTCTCAGAGCTGTCCTCTGATGAAAGTCCGTTCATGCTGGGCAGAAATCATGGCCGCCAAGAGGAGGTGTTAGGCTGTGAGCAGGTGTGTGTAGGCAAGACAGAACTGCTCCACACAGGCCTCGTTTCATCCCCATGGAAGACAATGCCGCAGCGCATCGAGGTCGTATCTTCAGGGAGCGGCTGGCGGAGACCGCAGAACCTCAAATAGAGTGACCTGCACCTCCTCCAGACCCGAGTCCCAAAGAAAACCTCTGGGATCGTTGAAACCACCAAGGCATTTTAAGAAGTTTCAAGATTAAAAACATGCTACGGGTCAGTAAAAACACTGAGAACTGGGAGAACCCAGCAGTACGATTTCAATCCGTCCACAGGAAGCAGACGACTTTAAAGTTCTGGCTTGAATGAAGAATGAAGTTCGCAACACTTTCAGCTTTTCAGAGACAAATTACAACATTATTGTTTGCTGCATTCGTCTCACTGTTGGCAAAACTGGACAAAAATAAAAAACAAAACAAAACAAAAAAAACACAAAGAAACAAAAGAGGAAATAACACAACACTTCAAGGCCAGAAAGTTCAATCTCTGGACATCTGTGGAACATGTTTTCACCCTCACAGTCTCTGCCTTGCCTTTTAGCCGCTCTTCCAGGAGCGAGGCGGTAAGCTGCGAGATGGACGGGCTGAGCGTTGCAAGGTTTCCAAAAGCGAACAGAGTCTGACTGCTGCTCTACCTGAGGAGCAAAAACAAAAGAGCCATCTCTACCTGTAGGACTGTGGGAGTCGAGGCTTTGATCTGGACCAGAAAGAGAGAGTAGTTTGATGAAATATTGATGCTTTTTTTTTTAACTGTGTCCTGAGGGAGCTCAGTCTGCTGGCAGGATGTGCGCGCTGATCCACTCCACCGCTCCGCGCCTCGCTGGATGGGAACGGACTGGACTCAATGAGCGCTATCAGCCCTAATGGGCCTAATGATGACCCCCCACCCCGGGCCCGGATTGGTCAGGGACCCTCTTTTTTTCCTCTCGGTTGATCAAAAGAAGAGGTTGCGCTTAATCAGTCAGCACCAATTGGAAAAAACACGCCGTGCTGATGCGTGTCTGACAGCCAGCCTGCTCAACAAATCTCTATCTGGCGCTGCAGTGGTAATTGTTTGACCTTGAAGCAGCTTTAAATGTACTTGTTGTGTGCTTAACTCCATGATCACAAAGCCTGCACTTTAAGTTTATTTGGTGCCGAAGTCAAAAATTAAACAATTCTCTGTACTAAATAATACAGCGCTCGAATCTTTCTTTTTAAGTAACCAGGGATTCTTCTGGCCGACGCTGGTTTGGCTCAAATTTTGAATCACTGAGACCTTGTTAATCCCTCTATCACACACCCCGCAACATGAATCCAAATGGAGAAAGTTTGATTTGAGTTTGTATGAGAGTGACCCACATTCTTAAAGCAACAATGATCTCCATGGAAGAAGAAGAAGAAGAAGAAGAAAATCTGAATATTGATAAATTGCCTAGAGTGCTTTTGTCTGAAAGTTAAGAGGCCAACACACTCCAATCAGAGTGTAAAGAGTGTGAAAAGCGAGGGGGGATTTATCACTCTCCCATGCTCACGTTCGTGCACAGATAGACGGCGGGGCATAATGACTTCTGCGGGAAAAAAGCAAAACGATTATTTGAACTTGAAGCAAGAGGAGAGGGAGGGGGGGAAATGGAGGGGGGAGGGGGGGGGTGTCAGGAGGAGCCAGGGGCAGCAGATAGTCTGGGAAAGGTCTCGCGTTAAAGTCGAATTAACATGCCTTTCCATTGGAGTCCATTAGATAATCATATTCATGCCACACAAGGCTCAAAACCCTCTCTGTTTCATTATTCCCTTTTAATCCCGCCTGATAAGGCGGCGCAGGCGTCGTGGTTTTATTATGTCGTCATTTGGAATCCACATGAAATCCCCACGGGACGTTATCGTTGGGAAATTGCTTTAAGTAGCCCAAGTGGATATAGTTCTGCGTTTATTATTTCTGACGGATTCAAAATAACTGCAAATACCCTTTTTCTCCCACCCCTCCGCCCCGATTATTGGGGGCTGAGAGTCTTATCAGTCATTCGCACTAATGGCCCACTCGAGCCACCCGATACCTCCGGCGGGGCAGAGGAGGGGGGCTGGGAGAGGAGGGGGGGGGGGGGGGGGGGGGGGGGGCCGGCGCTTCACAGTCCTGTAGGTACAGGTACAGCACATGTGAGCAGCAGGGCAGCATGGGCAAGGATGGAAAACACACACACACACACACACACACACACACACACGCCGTAAGTGAGAGCTTTTCTTCAGGGTGTGTTTGTTTGGCGCCAAATCTGGAGTTCCTGGCAAACAGAGCAAATGTCAGGTTACGACAGTCATTAGCGGTTCAACACACTTGTGGTCTGGAGATTAAGGCAAGGAAACACTTGACTGAATCCTTTAAGGCCTTTATTAGAGAGAGTGTGTGTGTGTGTGTGTGTGTGTTTGGACACAGAGAGGAGACGGGAGGCGGCGAGAAGCCGCTGAAATACCCGGACTCAACATTTTAATTCATGACAGTTAAGTGAGGAGCAAATAAAAAGCGATCTGGGCTGCCTTTGGAAACGAAATGTTGTTAACGTTTAACTTTGAGATTCAGCTTTTTGCTTTGATTTCTCTGCTTTTCCACTTGAGTCAGAGAAGTATTGCCTCAACAAGGCGGGAAATGTTTGTTGTGTTGCGTTTGAATTGCTGAACACCGATTAGAAACCAGGAATTGTTTGTCTGTTTTGATTTTAAAAACGTATGCACAACAATTTGGAAAGTGTAGAAGCAAAAACCTCAGACCAAATGAATGAGAAGAAGTATTTAAAACCCTAAAATTTTACCAGTTCATACGATTACATGCAGTCAATAGTGGACATTCACACACTGATGTTCTGCTTAAACAATAGCATTCATGTGAGCACATACATTTTCAAATGTGTAACTTAAATAAATTACATGTAAAATACTTAACAAACAGGAGGGAGTGCAAGAAATTACTTCAAGAACGTAACAGAATTCAATTGAATTGTCAAATAAACGCATTTGATTCAGGTTTTCGCCAAAAAATTCTACATTAATATTACCTTTTTCAGTCAAAACATAGATCAAATGAAAAACTACTGCAGTTTGTTTATATAATGCAAGAATTTGCTTTAAAAAATTAATGTATTTATTGGTGAAAAATGCAAATTATAGGATTACAAGGTTAAATATACTTCATATTTTCTAAAATAACACTTACAGTGACTTTCAGTTAATACTTTCTATTCACAAACAGGACTTTTACGAGTTAGTTCTGTTAATAAAATCCTCACTATCTCCTCTACTGTAACTGTCCTGAAAGGCTTTAGTGTCTCCGCAGTGAGAAACACTCCGGCATCTGTCACGCCTCTGCTCCTCGCAGCGCGGCTCTCGCAGCCACATCTGTGTGGATATAATATGCTTATTCTGCTGTATCCATTTCACAGTGACATCTGTCCAGCGGCGAAGAATTAAAGGCAGAAATCCAAATGCCTACACAACAATCTGCCAAGTATTGATTTACTGTTCCTGGGGTAACATACATGGACGGACCCGGCGCCGCATAGCATCTCAGTGAGATCATCTGAAACCGGGACGGCGCTCCGTCCGCTGGTCCCCATCTGAAAGAAATCAGCAGAAAAGTGGCGATGGAGGTGTGAGGGGAAGGTGGCTGTATCGTGTGTGTGTGTGTGTGTGTGTGTGTGCCTCCCTGTCTGTACATCTCAGGGTCTGGAACAAACAGTAGTTCCTTCTTAATTGGGGTGAGATCTGGGGCTTAAAGGGGGCCAAGAAGGGACCTGAACCCCTTTCTTTCTCCTCCAGAATCGCTTTGGCTACAGAGGTGCGTTTGATGTGTGCTTTGGCTCTGCGAGTCCTACTTTGGAATATGTTCTTGGGAGACCATTGGTTACTTGCCTCCAGGCAGAATCTCAATCCCCAGGATCCTGGCCCTCTTTGATGAAATACTTTCGGGAGCCGCTAACCCTACTGATGCCCATGTGTACCTCCTCCCTCCTCCTTTACCCTCTTGTTCTCCACCGCCTCGCCCCCTCCCCACCCCCTTCCCCCCTCCACTCCCGCCCTTTTCCCCACCGCTACCACCACCACCACCACCACCTCCACCACGTTCCTGGGATTCTCTTTGAGAGATTCATAACAAGGACTTTATCTCTGTGTAGTCCGGGCCAGATGAGCACCGTCTGACAAACTGACAGGAGAATTAGTCGTGTCTTACAGAGCGCCTTTAACTGTCTCCTGCCTTCCGCCGCTGCTACGCCGAGCCACCAGCTCTTTCTGGGATTCACACCGATATCAGGCTTTTAAGAGCATATTTTATAGCTTCCTATTTTCATATATCCTTCATTAGTAATATCTGAATCAATTCCACTTCCCTAACACACACACTTGCACACGGGTTTCAGTTTTGACGTCTGAAATCCATCTTCATACTCCGACAAAGTGGGAATCAAACATTTCTAACGATGACAGAGACGCTGACAGGCCTGACAGGAGATCCCAGGTCCTGATTGATTGAGACGGTAATTAGTCGATGTCGACTTTATCAGCATAATGAGGGGAAGTGGCTCCGAAACGTCCTCCGAAGGCGGAGGATTTCTTCTCCCAGTCAATCACGTTACGCCGATTTCTTCATTTGCCACAGCGGCTGATTAGATCAGGATGAAGAGGCCAACTGCACTTTGACGGACCTGACCTCTCGGCCACACACACACACACACACACACACACACACACACACACACACACACACACACACACACACACTAAAGTCCGAGGTAAACGATTAATGGGTGATTTTGCCTCCCAAACTCCCACCTCTTCATTGATTGGGACCGCACCCTAAAGACCCTTCTTACCACATCATTTCCCTGTATATTGATTATGTATATTGATCACACCTCACCCTACAGGAGGGCTTCACTCAGCATTAGGTAACACTCTGAGGTCCAGAAGACTGATTCAGCCCTCATGGAGTCACCTTTCAGCTTAATTGAGAGGGAATTATCAGATTTATTTAATGTCAACAACTTCACTGTAATTAAGAGCCTTTTAAAAAGTGTGTGAAAAGTGATGGCGAAATCAGTTAAATAGTAAGATAGAATATTTTTTCAAACAAATAAACACTTTCTTTCACCTGAATTGCAGAAATATTGAACAATTTGTCCTGAAACTTCAGTCATCCTGACTGAACCTGGATGTGTTTTCACTTGTCTGTGTGTCAAAACGGGTGACGCTCAGACAGAGGTCGCCATGCGCGTTTTCCGTTGAAACACTTGGGGAAAAAAAAGGGCGTAAAAAAAAAGCAAAAGAAAGAAAGGAAGAAAAAAAAAGTGTGCAAGAAAGAATGAAAAGAGGGGTGCAGAAATTTCAAAAAAAAAAGGAGGGAGGCAGTGAGTAAAGGAGGGAGCAATCCGAAGGGAGGAGTCAAGCGAGGGAAGGAGCAGCTGGAGTCCCACACTTCGCTCTCTCTCTCTCTCTCTCTCTCTCGCTCTCTCTCTCTCTCTCTTTCTCGAAAAAACGCACTAAATGCATTAACAACTCTCCACGCGCTTCCCTGACGCCCGCGTTGTTTTCCACGCACATCTGCGGTCTGCTGTCGGCAGATATTATCGGCGGGCTGATGGTGTCGGTCCGGCGGTGGTTGAACACAGCAAACTGTGAGAAGGAGGGGAAAGACGGACAAGAGGAAAAACTCTGGCAGCGCCGTTTTGGAGTTGGAGTTGCAGCGTAAAAAAAAAAAAAAAAAAAAAAAAAGGAGAGAGAGAGCGAGAGAGAGAGAGAAAGTCCCAGGCAACTCCAGAGGCACATCTGCCACTTAGGAAGAAGAGAAGAAGAAAGAAAGAAGAGCTTTTTTTTAATTTTTCTGAGAAGACAAGGGGGAAAAAAAGCATCCAAGAAACAAGTAAGTAATCTGGTTGTTGACGCACACTTTACGCGAAATACACTTTGTGGATAATGTGGCGCTCTTTTGTGTGTCCTCTTTTTTTTTGTTGTTGTAAAGTTTAGAGGAGCCAGTGAGAGTCTTAAAAAGCTGAAAAGGTTTCATGTTTCAAAACGTCGGGATTCAAGCAAGTTCAGCTGAAGTGGATTAAGTTCGGCGACGCTCGCGTGAAAGAGCCTCGATCTGGGATCTCTTCAAAAAAAAAAAAAAAAAAAAGGCTAAAACTCAGCACAGAGAGCTGCACTTGGCCTGGACGTGATTTATTCCCTGTGAAATAAGCGTTGGTTGTTAGAAACCCTCCCCCGGATGGCACACTTAACAAGTATCCCGCAGACAGATGTGCACATTTTTAAAAAAAGTCTTCATGAAAGTTGCGTAAAAGTTTGGCATCCGTGCGTAAACGCGTTTTTCCCCCCCTCTTTTCCTCCTCGTTTTGCTGGTTTTAGAAAAGACTTTACAAAAAACAACACGTCTAATGCACTGTGGAGAGTTTTGGAAACTTTATGAACTTCTGCAAACTTCATTGGAGCTTTACCTCCTGGAGAAACGCGCGCGGGGGTGTGGTGTGGCGTGAAGTGGGGGGGGGGGGGGGGGGGGGGGGGGGGGGGTCGTGCATATTTATGTGCATGTGTGATCATATTTCAGTGTCTGTTATTGATTCGCTTTATCCTGTTAGAGCCCCGCAGACTCACCGAGGCGCGGAGAGGCTGTCCGGTCAGACCGAACCTGAGCCTGACTCCTGACCTCTCCACACGCACACAGTCACTGTCCACAGACCCAAACATCGACTTCTTATTTTAAAACATCTATGTTATCCCCAATACCAAAGTTAGTTTGTATTTTAAATAAAAGACAAGCAAGAATTTTCTGCAGTGCATGTTGAATTAATTTTTTTTTTTTTTTGCAAATGCAATTTGTAACAAAACAGTTTTTCCTCTCAGCAGTTTTATTATTTTTGTAAAAGTGTCATATCTGTAAACCTGAATAATTTCCCTCATTAGTGCCTCTGAGTGTTGATGCACAAATTTAGAATTTTAGGCGGCTGATCTGAAGGAGGGAAGCTTGAGCACATATCTGAGTGTGTTTTAAGGTGTGAGTGTGTGTGTGCTCTGGGAGAATTACGCCCATTACAGTGGGCTCTGCGGCCCAGTGGGGGGCCATGTGGGGAGTTTTCAGGGGTGCCAGGAAAAGAAGAATGAACTTTTCTTCTTTTGAATTTTTTTTTTTTTTAGATTGAAAAAGGATTTATTTATAAAAAAGAAGAAGAAGTAGACGAAGTGCAGCATAAAAATCAACTTTCCCATGAATAAGATGAGAGGAAAAAGAAAAGGAAACATAAATATGTGTGTTCATTTTGGGGGTCCGGGACATGAAAACGTCTGGAGCCCCCCGAGTCTCCACATGTGCAGATATTTGTTTGAAAGTTTCCCTCCTGTCCTCGCCAGCTGTTCCACATTTTATCTGCTTGTCTGCTCTCGGGTTTCATCCAGACGACGAGGGTCCGAGGTGCTCAGCCATGCGGTGCAGCTCAAATCCTCCTCTCTCTTTTTTTTTTTTTTTTGACACATGGCAAATTATTAACGGGGGTCTGGCCGCCCTGAGACGGAGGAGCGAGCTGAACACACACCAAATGAGATGTTTAACAGCACGAGCTCGCACAGATAAAAATCTCCTTTCAGCTATTTTTATGAGCTCGCTCCATCATTCATCTTGCTGCTGGATTTGGCTTTGAGCACAGTTTTTGCAGGTCTTGGTTACACTTGTCCAATAAAATAAAAAGAGGGACTGTCACATAAACTGTCATTTAATATTTCCTCTGTTTTATTCATTAAAAAAAAACAAAATAACAAGTGCAGGGCCCGCAGCTGGAAATTTATCACTGTGTCTGAAGTCCTGTGTTCACAAAAATGAAAAAAAAAAACAAAGAAAACAAAAAATGAGGCCTTAAATCATACAAATTTAGGCCTGTTGATAAATGTTAAAATTACAATTTGAGGATCATTTTACCTGTGATTTCAATTGTTGGGAAATAAAAACATTTTTGATTCTTATTTTGCAATTTTAACATTTTATCACAGCATCAATCATTTATTAATAACTCATTATTTCATGTGTGCAATTACAAATGATCTCTTTTTGTATAATAGAAAAATAAGCCGTCTTCATGACTGTCAAATAATGAAATTAGTTGTAATTATTACGAATATATAAAAAAGAGTCACATATATGAAGGATTAGATATTCTTTTATGGCTTGTTTTATGTAATTGATGGTGTTAATTTATATTTTTACCCTAAAATGTACACTTTGTAAACGCATCTGGAATAATTTATGTCGACTGAAGGTCATGTGATAAAATTGAGGGAGAGTAATTGCTTGTTATATTCAGTATTTATTCTACATAACGTCATTTCCACAGGTACTTTTTGACCAAAGGTAAAGTCCAAGGTTGATGCTCACTCCTCGCTGGTGCACCTTTCACCAGAAAAAGGACTTTTGTCTCATTATGATGCAGCAGCAGGGATGAATGCAGCAGTGTTTAAGATGCTAATCTGCTGGAATGAGATGCACAACTCCGAGCCATACGCTTACTGTAGCCAGGAAAGATGCATCACCGCCGCCGCTCTGCGCTTCTTCAACTTCCAGGCGCGGAAGGGAACAGGCGGATAACGCTCCGCTCTGCAGGAATCCGTCCGTCAGATAGCGGCGGCGCGCTGCTTTATCTCCACTTTAAGCGCTCCTTTTTAGCAGCATTATGCACGGCGGCGCTGGCCCGGGACACCTGTGACCCGGTGACCTGGCAGAATAGGAGCTGTCATGTTAATGCGGGGAGATGACACGCTATTAGCTTTTTGAGGTATGGCTCGCTCCTTCTCTGCAGGGCCTGGCTTTCACAGCTAAAGGCAGCTTCTGTCCCCGGGCCTTTGTTTTTGCACCCTGCAGGGAGAATACCTGTTCTGGCTTTTTGCATGCAGGAGGCCCTGATGAGCCGGGCTGTCGTGCTAATGCCGCGAAAATGAAAGGTGATGTGAGGGAAGTTGATTGTCTCCGAGATGATGCTCATGACAGCTTTCTTTTTTAGTGTAATCTTTGTAGGTTTTTGTAGGCTTGTGGAATTATTTCGAGTTTCTTCACAGTTGTTAGGAATTTCAGACAGTCGTAAGTGGTTCGCTTGTTTTCAGGAAACCAATCCGCAGTGGAGTCACTTGACCGGTGAAAGTTTTGTCGTAACCCGCTGTGTGTTATTAATAGCTGCCGCCTCCCTCGCATAAAACTGATATCGCTGCATAGATTGCCCCCAAAAGACATCTCCCACTTTGATGATTTGCTACTTTGATATGTTGACATCAAATGAAACAGACACAGTGGGGAAAGAAAGAGGACAAGTCAGACAGAGGTGGTGATTGAGGGGGAGAAAAAGGCTGTGTGTGAGTGTGAGTGTGTGTGTGCTGGTGTGGTTTGTGAAAAACTTGGGCCCCAAGATGGCAAACCTGAGGAGCGTCAAAAACGTCTGGATGCATTTGCGTACGAGCAGAGACAAGAAGGGGTCTTGGGGTGTGCGCGGGCTTCTCCTTGGCCTCCTAATCCCCAGGCCCAGCCATCCCTTCAGGGCATGCCTCAGATCTGACTCTCTGGCTCTGTGCGTGGACGACCCAGCTCCGCCAGCAGATTTAATATGCTATGTGTTCCTGCTCCCCCGGCAGCCCCCCCCACCCCCCCCACCCCCACCTCCCTCCACCTCCACCATCATTGTCCCAGAGCGGGACCCTCGCTCTCCTCTTTTCAAGGAGTCTGCTAAAGGCACCTTTCAAGCCGGGCGATGTCTTTGGATAAGATGAACGTCGGTGGGAAAAGTAGCAGCGAGGAGGCTCCAGATAGCACAGCGCAATTTTAGATATGTATATTATTCACATCAGGAATCCTTAAAAAGAAAACAGCCACAGACCCAGCCGTCACCACGCCATGCCGCTCTCCTCCAGCTTCAACATTTCATCCCTTTTCACTTCGTCCTATTTTTATTTTTTTTTTTTGTCTTATTGGTAACTTTTTTTTTTCCTGGTTTGTACGACATTAAAAAAAAAAAAAGGTGGGGGAAAAAGAGGCATGCGCCAAAGTGGCCTTAGTGGAGCTAAAAAAGAGAGAGCAATGTCTTTTTTTCCATTTCTGCTGCCTTTTTGGAAACTACCTGACAATTAGCCCGGTCAGCTGCTCTCCCAGAGTAAAGCTAAGAAGACTGCAATTTAAAAAAAAAAAAAAAAAGAAAGAAAGGAGAGCGAGGGAAAAAGAGAAGAAAAAAACAGTCACATAAGTTTGAATGAAGTGATTTGAATTTCCAGGTGATGGATCTGAGCCGGACAGGTGAACACAGGGCCTGTTGTGGGTCGGGGGTGAAATTTACTGCGAACGGGCAACGAGCGTGTGTGTGTGAACGCAGAGTGTGCCAGCGTTTGCGTTTCACACACGGTTGACGGCAAACAGGACAGGTCTCGCCTGCACGTGGCTGCCACTCACCCCCCCACCCCCCACACACACACACACACCCCACCCCCAAAACCCCCCCCGTTCGCTGTGGCTGCTGTAAAAATGTCTTTAGGTCTGTGGTGTGAGGTATAGCAGCAAGAGGTGAAGCGCGCCGGTCTGAGAACCCATTTGTGTGTGTGTGTGTGTGTGTGTGTGTGTGTGTGTGTGTGTGTAAAGTTGAGCGCCTAAAGAGACAGTTTCCCGGGGCTGGGGCTGTTTCTGCAGATGTGGCATTGTGTCAGCGTTGATGGGAGCCGGTTGTGGCATCCGTGAGGGGGTCTGCGCTTTCTTGTCCGGGGTGCTGATCGGGAGACGGATGAACTGGCCGCTTGCCGCGAACAATGATCTGTCACACAGCCGTCTCTTCAAGTGTGAAGCCCGCCTGCTCCAAGCAGCGTTTCTTTTTTTTTGTTTTCCTGTCATAATTTTTAAACTTAAAAAGCCAGTTTAAGTTTGTCCGAAACTGTCCGGTGATGAAGTGATGTGTCGTCACGCGATAGCGCTCCACCGTGTGCGTTTGCGGTCCCATGCTGCTCGGACTTGTCTTCCGGTGGGAGTTATCCCCGAATCTTGCCGCATCCCGGAGTGGAGGTCAAGGAGGCGTCTTTTGTTTGAATGTCAAATGTAAATCCCAAGGTTAATACCTGAAAGCAGCGCGGGGCCGGCCTTTCTCTGGGCTCTCCAAACATGCTTAGAGGAGTACCTCTTCCCCCACTCTGCCCCTTCATTTCCGTCTGCTGTGGACTTCAGGGCAAGTTGGGAAAGAAGGGTTGTGTGTGTGTGTGTATGTGTGTGTGTGTGTGTGTGTGTGTGTGTGTGGTGGTGGTGGGTGGGTGGGGGGGGGTATACCATATAAACCTCATTCGTGTGTTCTGTTCAGTAATGAATGCTAACAGACCCCTGCTCTAATAATGCCTCATCTTGGAAAAACAAAAAAGAGGAGGGGGGGGGGGGGCTCTACTATCTGAGCAAATTTCTGCCCCGGCCCGAAAGAGCCCTCCTTTGACAGCGCAGCATTTGAAGACTAATCGTTTTTTCTCATGCAAAGCACGCTGTTTTAAGAGCCCGGGCCACGGAAAGAGAGGGGGCTGTGTTTTAACAATACTCCGCAGGGAGCGAGGAACAGGATTCAGGGAGGGGAGGTAGGTTTGAGGGGCGGGCGGGCGGTGTGTGTGTGTGTGTATGGGCGGTTTTGGGGGGGGGGGGGGGTCCTCCTCTCTTTGCTCCTCAGACAAAGCCCAGTTCCTTTCAGGGTTGCATGGGGGGTAGGGTGTGTGGGGAAGAGAGGGGAGCATCCAAGAGTTTGGGTTCCTTGAAAGAGAGGTACTCCAATAGCTTCTCTTTTTCTCTTTAATGACAGTTTGTCATCGTGGCTCCTCGGTCTTCCAGGAAAACGGTGGGACTGGCCTTTCTGTGACAGGCCCGGAAAAAAAGTAGGCCTGAGAAAATTTATAGAGAAACAGAAATATTAAGGTGTACATGGGGGCCTAAAACGGCTTTGGCTATTCCTGCCAGACTGGTGTTTTTATTAAGAGGGGTCGACATGCTTTGGAAATATATCTTATTCATGAAGAAAGCCAGGTTAGACTTCCCAAAGAATTCATTATGTTCCCCCGGCCGCGGCTCCGCGGGTCGCAGCCGTCCCTCGGAGGACGTGGAGCGTGGAGCGCAACATTGTAAAGCCTCCCTCAGTGGGCACGGCGGCGCGAAGGGTCCCATTTGTCAAAAGGTGCAAGAGTCTTTTTCCCTCCTCAACACTTTCCCGGCTCAGTCTCAAACTCATTGTCTGAGCGAAGGCAGGACATTAGTCACTGCAACACCAACGGGAGCCTGCGGGGCCGAGGACCAGAGCTCTGGAGCCCGGGCGAGGACTTCGGGGGGGGGGTGGGGGGGAGAGAATGGAGCGAGCGAAAAGGTGAAAGAAGAGCAGGAAAAGAGGTGGAAACGAGTGGAAGATGGAAAGTGAGGAAAAGAGAACATGAGGGAGGAGAGCATGTGTGTGGGAGAGGGAGAAAGACCGTGGGGGGGTTAGAGGGAGTGGAGTGTGTAGCTCTACCTCAGGGCTCAGTGTGTAAGCCCCTGTCTACCCCCCAAAGCTGCTTTCACAAAGAGATTTACAAGACAGGTCTCCGGTGTGCTTTGCTGCCCTGCATTATGAGTGAGTGAGTGTGTGAGTCTATAAAAGTGTGTGTGTGTGTGTGTGTGTGTGTGTGTGTGTGCGCCCTTGCACAAAAAAAAAAAAAAAAAGAAGAAATGCTCCACTCAGTTTTGTTTTCTCTTTTGCATCGACTATGCAAGAACGATATTCACCCAAATTTACCAATCCGGGCAGGTCAGACTCCCAGCAGCCCCAGCGGAGCTGTGTGAATAACCTATTCCCCCTGGTGGCAGGGGTTTGTGTGTGTGTATGTGTGTGTGCACTCATGTGTGAATGTATTTCACAGATTCACACATACAAGGGATCCTGTTAGCTTTTGGAATTATTTATAAAGCCTGGCTTTTGTGTGGCGCCCTAAGTCCCTGTCTCCTCCCATTACTGCCTATGACTCTACCTGGGCTTCCTGCAGCCTCCAAACGCTCCCTCAGCCACCCTCCGTCTGCCGCTGCATCGCAACCTCTTTCCAGTCTCTCCCCTTCTCCTTTCCTATAAACCGGCCGGACATTTTCTCCTCGTGAGCAAATAGTTTTCTCATTTAGGAAGACAAACACAATCTATATGTCTCAGAAAGAGAGAGAGCAAGAGAGAGGGAGGGAAGGAGAGAGAGAGAGAGAGAGACGCAAAGTTATGCAGACCCATCCCATATGGGCCTGATTACCCTGTAATCCAGGAAACTTTTTTCCGCTGCTCTCCCTTGCACGGACTGAGCGGGGGTGAAGGTTTTAGTGTGTTTGGGATGGTTTATGTTAATGTTTGTCTTTTATTGAAACAAGCTGGAATGTGATTATGCTCCCGCTCGGTAACATATAAGCAGCTGAACTGCTCCAGTTTCCCCGTCTCCCTCTGGCATCGAGATCAATGCAAACCAGCTAACGTGGGGTAATAAGCCATTAGTACACACATTGTTGGAGAGATTTACATACATCGACCGGCGGACTGATAAAACCGGGTTCCGTATCCTAGAGGTAAGAGCGATTGTGCGTGCGAGTGATTAACTGGATGAAGCGCACTCCTCGTGTGACCCGCGAGTGTGTGTGTGTGTGTGTGTGTGTGAGAGAAGCATCGCCGGGCGATCTCCTCCCCGCGGTTGCCGGTCGTGTGTGATAGGTGCCAGATTGCGTAGCTGCGAGGCGAGCCGGGTTGTCTCTGGCTGTCAGGAGCGCGGGGCGGAGGAGGGGAGATGTGAGGATGATTACAGTACACCGTTCCTCTGATCTGATTCATCACCGGCCGTCTCTCCTGCAAAGGGTGAACTTATTATCCCTGTCTCAACTTCCACCGCCGAGCCAGCTGCTCTCCATGCTTCCCAATTAACCCCAGGCACCCGTCAAATGCTCCAATTAAGGCCTCCTCCTCCTCCTCCTCCTCCTCCTCCTCCTCCTCCTCCTCCTCCTCCTCGCAAATCCATCCGCCCGTGTTTGCCGGGACGACTCCGGTCGAGAGGCCAGAGCGTGTGAGTGAGTTAAGTCAGCGAGTCGGCGGGCGTGTTTGTTTAGGAGCTGTCCCGAGCGATGGCGCTCCGGCTCCCAGATTTATGTGAGGTGGGGCTGCTAACAGCTGAAAGACGTAAATACCCCCAGATGTTTGGCTTCCTCACAATCAAGTCGGCGGGCCTCAGGGAGCTGCCTGTCTAATGACAGTCTTGTTCCTTGCTCTGTTTGCTGGGGATTTTAAGGGGGCCATTTTGTGACTGTGCTCTTTGGAGTTTATGAGAAGTTTTCTTCTGTTTTTTGCACGGCACAGTTTCGGCATCTCATTCCAGCCTCGCGTGCTGCGATATCGTATTTTCCTCTTTTCCACTGGGCTGAGAGTTTCCTCCGAAGTCAGACCTTTCAAAATCCAAAATATTCATCTGTGTGTTTTTGATGTATTGGTTTCTGATGAGCAACAGTGTGTGTGTGTGTGTGCGTGTATGTGTAGGGGTGTTGCTGTAGGTGGGATACAGCCTTGGCAGCACTGCTAAATCCTCTTGAGACCGGCTGCGTGAGTGCGTGTGTGGAGCCGAGGAGCCAGTGCGGAGGGATGGGGGGGCTCGGCGGCTGATATGAAAGTGAAGGGAGAGAGCTGTCTCCCCCCGCGCCGCCGAAGGGAGAGCCGTCAGGGAGCGCCGAGTCTCCGGGACTCCCTGTGAGCCTCGGCTGTCTTTGATCTCGCACCTCCGCGGCGCTGTGCTCTGTATTCCTCTATAGAGCGCGCTCACCTGCCGCCAATCCTGAAACACACTGAAGAGACTCCTCACTTATCAGACTAGCGCGGCGTTCGGTGCCTCCGCATACTGTAATATGAGGCCTGGAAGTCTTTGGATACGGCAACTTCCAGGAAAAAAAAAGTACAATCAATGCTGCACTCACTTTTTACTCGCTGTATTGATACGTCTATTAGATTTTATAGGCTACCCATTTAAGTTATCACCATATATGAATGCCACAAATATATTGAAAGACAGTTTCTATCTGTTTGACCAGAGTCGCTTGGTCTCTCTGAATACCTGCAGGTTCTTCAGGCAGGCTCAGGGAGAACATGTAAACTCCGCCTCAGCCTGGAATCAGACCTCGCCCACCAGTTGCATATGGCCACAAAAAAGTCACAGTTATATTGCTGGACTTAATGAAACTGCAATGAAAGCCTTATAATTTCAAAGAAATGCAGAAATTATTGACCTTCAGCAACCAGTCCTGTCTGGACGGGAGCAATGGAGCCTGTTCCATCTGACGCTGGACAGAGTGCAGGAAACAAAAAGACACTTTCAAACCTACAGGGTATTGAGTGAGAGTTCACTGAGAAAACAGATGTAGACACAGGGAGAACATGCAGATTTGACTCTTGAACTGCAATGAAACCAAGGTTTTCTTCCAGTGAGCCAGTGCTGTAAACCACTGATCTTGTCTTGCACAGTTGATTCACAAATGAACTTTTAATCATCAGTAATTTGACAGATGAGATTTAGTGTCTTGCTGGTTTAAGGTGCCGCGCTACATGTGGGCTTCGCCCCCCGTCCATCACCGACGTGTGAAGGTGCAGTGGAAGTGCCGACAGAGTGAGCTCACTTTAAGGTATTCCTCTGCACTCCCGCTGGAAGATAAAGAGGAATGTGAAAGATACAACCGAATCATCTCTTTCTGCATGTGTGGAATGTTTGACCCAGTGCTACCCTTCTGGATCCACTCCCATCCAAACAGGAAGTCAAGCTTTAAAGCAACTTTCTTCTTCATTTTCTCTCCCCTCGCCTCCTCTCACCCTGCATTCCTCTGACGGACTGTGGCACGTTTCAGGACAGCTTCATTCAGCATTCCTTCACATCCTGATTTGCTTGCCCTCCCTCCTCATGTTTTTCAAGTCTCACTCTGTTTAGATCCGGCTTTATCACGCGAGAACCAAACAGCGAGACGACTTCGTCTCGTGCAATTTTCACCCCTTTAATTCGGTTTAAATGGCAGGGCTGCGAGGGCCGGGACGGGAATTAATAAGAGCCAATAAAGCTCGCCGCTGGGGCATCGGGCCGGTCTTTAAGTAAACATTATGACTTCTTGAGGGGGGATTCAGGGGCAGCACTTGATGAATTGTGGCGGAGCTCGGGAAGGGCTAATTTCTCACTTAGCCGTCCTGATGGGGCGAGCTAATAGGCCTTGCTTTGCCTGGCTGATTGTCTGCTGGCTTTATTATTGTGCATTATCGCACTGCCCCCTGGCTGTTTTTAGCGCTCGGCCCCGGAGACGCCGGAGCCCGTCATTAATCATCGAGCGGCACTGACTCATTCCACTCCAGCACTTATTCCAATGACACAGTGGAATGAAGGCAAAGAAAGCGAGATAGAGAGACGGAGGAGAAGCGAGAGAGAGGGAGAGAGACGTGCAGAACCGGCAGCCGAAGTTAAGTGAAACGGAACTTCGACCTGTAGCTGCACTCAGCACCACTCTTTGTTATACACCTCAGTGTCGGGCGCAGAGGGGAAGTGGAGCGCTCCGCGCGGCACCGAGACGGACACCTTCTGTCGAAGCCATACCTGCCGCCACTGCATTTCCGCGGGGCCATCTATCTGCGAGCGAGCGAGGTGTGCGAGGTTCTCATCGGTGCAGGAATTCCTCTTGCTCCACTCATCCCCTCCCCTGGGCCCTCGCTCTTATTTATGTTCTGCACACAGTGATTGCACTTGCATACTGAAAGCCATATAGAGCAGCTGTTGCGTCGACTCCTACACACACACACACACACACACACACACGAACCGGGGAGGCTCGTGCACTGTCAAACAAAACATTTCCTCTTTCTCCCCGTGCCATGTTCACACGTGCACACACACACACACTCACGCGCAGGTTTTTTTCATATGCAGTGCGCTCTCAGGCAGCGCAGCCCACAGTTGTAACATGTATCCTGCGACGGCACGGCGGAGGATGTTGTTGTTGGTTGTGGCGTGGTGCGGAGAGCTCTTCTAAAGCCTCGTATGAAGAATCCCTCCACAAACAGGAGTGTTTTCACTGGAGTTGAGAGGCCCTTTACTTTACAAGCTGCTTGACTGGAAAACTTAGCCAGGAGTTCAGTATCCAGAAAGCTCGATTTCAAGCCACTCTTTAGATGCAAACCTCTGAAAGTTGGAGGCACAGAGGAAGTTTTGGCATACTGAACTGAATGTTGCTGATGTTTTAGGATGCATTGTTTGCTTTGGGATTCCTGAAAATAGCTGACCAAGCATGTTTTCCTTCATTGTCAAGAATAAACAAAGATGACGACTTATCCGCCACGACAACAAAGCTGAGAGCGTTATCCAGTCCCAGTTGCCACAGCCCTGAAACAAGTCGCTCCCGAACACATGCAAACTCGAAATATATAATTAAAGAGTCTAATAAGCAGCGAGCTGTGGGGAAAAGGAGCAAGGCTTCCATTGTGGCGCGCGCTTTATTTGCCCCTTATCTGCTGGGTAGCGAGCGCAAAAGAGGCGTCGTGTAAGCGTTCCGATTACATCGTGTGGGTTTGTTACCCAGGAATGTAAGATGCACGCAGCTCATTCCGCTGCGCAGCGCGCCCGGTCCCCCACCAGCCCGCCAAAGCATCTTAAGTGGAGAGGTCTGAGGGACCAAGACGCGTAGCGAGGATAATCTTATTAGCTGCGCTGAACGCTACTGATGGGCTGTGCTGTTTGTCCTTGAAAAAACATAAAAAACAAACAAACAAAAAACACAGTCCTCATACGAACAAGCTTTACAGTTTCAGATTTTGTGCGGTGCAGTCTGGCTTCCTGATAGGATGCTGTATCATTAAACCTTAATAAAAGACAATAAACCCAAGAAAAGTGGAGTTTCTGTAGCCACAATTAGACGAATCTGTGGGATCGATTACATGAGAGAAACAACTTTTAAAACCTAGACTTAAGTAAATCTCTTTCATTCAAAAGGATAGTGTTTTTTTTAGGGGTTTTTCTTAGGGGTGGCTGTGAGTTTAGTTCCAAATGATCAGATTTTAAAGTTTCAAGCAATTTTTTGGCATCTGTTCTCATTTTCTTGATCAGATGACCTTTGCTGGGATGACAGCTATTTAAAAATGTTCTCAACATATTTCACAGCATTACAGTTTTGCACCAGCTCAACAGTTTCTGGGGTTCACTAACCAACTCGAAATGTACCAATAAATAAACATTTTGTGGTTTGTAAAGCTTGTGCTCACAGAACGGCTCCCATCAAATTGCTGAATGCACCTGCAACATCCTGCTGTCGTACTGGACCCAAACGAGGCCGACTGTGTCAAGACCTGTACTCTTTTCAAAGTTGATGTGGTTCAAATTTTCTATTTTCGCATTAAAAAAAACCACAAATTGACATCTAATTTTGAAAGTTATGATGTTGGATATAATGAAAAAGCACCTTATAGTTATTTCTCTACTGCAACATTGTAAAATATTGATGAAAAAAATACTCGTTTCTCTTTGTTAAGTCAACTACAGTAATGCGAACGTCCAAATTGGGCTACAGCAGCATGTCATCCCTGTGCCTCTGTGATTTATTGGTGCTTTGGCGTTGCCATTCAGCATTCGTGAAATGATTTACTGATTCCAAAACTTGAACCAACAAGTCATATCCATAAAAGTGTCAACTTCCACGCTTTACAATGTAGCTGTAAAAGTTGGACTCACACATCGTGCGTGATGGGATGTTATAGAAACATGTAAATGACTAACAGTCTGAACAGCTCAGCCGTGTCACTGTACACAAAAGGGCGAGGAGATCGAGCACTAAACCAGTTTGCATGTGCATATTTTGGATTTGATATGAGTGTGTGTGGCAGGGTGTGACTAATTCCTGCTAAATGGTCCTCACTGGAGGGGCTGGTCCCCATCAGCTGTAGGCCAGACTTAGTACCATCTGGGCACGATGCAAAGTTTTGACTGGTGAATGAGGAGCCGCAGCCACCAAATCCCAAACCGCCCCTCCAGGGCCGAGGGCAAGCTCCCAGTGCAACATGGGAACCCGGGTATGTGGTTTCCTCAAAGAGCCATTGAGCTCGGGACCACCTCCTCAGTGTGGGGGTTTTGAACCCTTGACAGGTCCTCGAACCACCAGCCAGAGCCTCCACTGTCTCCTCGAGAGGGTCGCATCGCCTCGCACTGACCTCGCCCGGCGCAGACACACGCAGCCCGTAGCAGGCGCTTTCTGCTTTATTGCTGGATTCGGCTAATCTTGCCGACGGGCTCCGACTCCTCCCCCTCCTCCTCCCCCCCCCCCCCCCCCCCCCCCCCCTCCTCCCCCCCCCCCCCCCTCTCTGCCCCTCGGTGTTTTAGTTATTCCAGCTGTGAAGGAACCCTTAATATTGTTGGCATAGCTGTGAAATGTGCAAAACACACATCGTACACGCAGGAAAACATGTGCAGGCACGCAGGGGCACAGTGAGGCGCTCGCAGATGCATGCATGCATACGTGAACACGCGTGCACGCTCTCACTTCCCCCCCCCCCCACCCCCCCCACCCCACCCCACCCCAACCACCCCCCCACCCCACCCCACCCCAACCACCCCACCGTTCTCCATTCATTTTCTCCGTTATCCCACTTTCTGCTCGCAATCTCCCCCGATCGTCTCCATCTCCCATCTCTCCCCTCCCCTCTGTAACCGGCTGCGCCGCGGTGCGTTTGTGCAGCGTTGATAAGCCTAAGATAGCAGATCTCGGTGGTCGCTGATGTAATGATGATGAATGCCGCGGCGCTGCCAGTCTCCCCCTCAGGGGCCTTCGACACTGAACAGGCGCCCTAATGAAATGAACACAAATACAGTACCGCGTCTGTGTGGAGGAAAGGGGGGGGGGGGGGGGGGGTGGTTGCCAAATCTAAGAGGACACTTCAAGAGTTGATGTATAAATGTCCCCGCAGCTTCTGAGTGGCGTGCTGGTGCGTGCCTCGCATTCGTAAGCGTGTCGCTGATGACGGAATGCAGAGATATGCGAAGAAGTACCACCTTAAGCCGTCGTGTAAAATCGAGCCTGCGAAGAAAAAAAGCACAAAAGCGACGTTTTTTTTTTTTTTTTTTTGATGCCGTCGCTGTTTGTTTAAACTCCCCCCCAAAAAAGAAGCAAGACTGACTTCCTTTTTTTTTTTTGTCGAATCAAAGGCAAAAGTTTATTTTAGTGTTTCACTTTGATGTGTTCAATTTGCAGATGACTTTCAACTCAGTGCCTTTGTCACCAAGGCGTATAATTTATGTTAAATTGATTTGCTTAATATGCTTATAAAATAAGATTTTTTTTTTTTTTTTTTTCTGAGGGTGCAGTCTGAATTGTGGTATTTTAAACCTGTTTAATCGCCTCCTTTTCTGTGTGGAAGGATTACAGTCGAGCACAAATAGAGATACACTCTCTTTCTCTTGTCTAATTGGGTGTGGGACAGACATTTCATGGGAATGACTTTAATATGGAATCATCATTGATTGTGGGTAGCGGCAGCATCCAGTGACGCCAGCCTGTAAAATAGCCTCATTAGAGGATCGTGTCTGTGCTTTCTCATGTTTTCTGGCCTGTAGGTACTGGCGTTTGTTCTCTGGTGCCAGAGGTCAAAGGTACAAACGCCAAGTTGCGACGGCCGTCGTTAAGAGCGAAATCCTGAGCGAAGAGGAAAAACCTGTAAAACGTCTTTCGCGAGGAAGACACTTCGTCTTCATGTCTTCATGTAAACAAATAGCACTTTTTCTTTTTTTTTTTTTTCTTTTTCAAAGATTTGTTCGGGGCAGAAATGAGCAACACCAAAGCTGAAAGCAGAGACGGGAACATCTGCAGGATTGGGTGTGGGCGTCCAGGTCAGAGGGATTATGGGTGAAAAGGTCCTGCTTTTAATTGCTGCTTTGGAACTGTGGCCTGCCTTGTGGAACACAAAAGGCCCGTCAGACACGCTTCAGTGGCTCGGACTTGTGAATATTTGCCCGACCGGTGGAATTCCCCGCTCCGCTCCTCACCCCCCACGCAAACCCCAATCGGGACCCTCATATTTACTGCACTTTCAGCTCTTTTCTTTCTTCTTTCTTTTGCTTTTGCTCCGGTCTGACTCACCTGGGGGCGATGTGAAGACACACACATGCATGGATCCGCACTCCACACACACAGCATGCTGGGAGATTTTCAGCGTGAAGCAGTATCTCTCCTTGTTCTTTGCCTCTTCCTTTTTTTTTTTTTTTACTGCTTCTGCTCGAGTTTTCTCTCATCAAGTGAATGAGCGGCGCCTGTGATCAAGCCGTCACAGAGGAAACACACGTCGCACATATTCTAACCATTAACAAAAAGATAAAAAAAAAACAACACAAAAACACACGCCGGTAATGAAAGCGTTCAGGCTATCAAACACACGCAGCAGTGATTTCAGATGATATCTATGCAAGTAGGACAAAAATGTCTTTGGTTGGGGATGACGGCTACACATGTACTCATGTGGGAGTGATTAGAGGACAAGCTCTTTTTTAATTCTGTTTTGATTGGTAGGGGAGTAATTGCATTGTGTTTTTTTTCCCCCCCTTCTCGCGCGTGTTTTTTTTTTTCTTCCATAAGCCGGCAATTGCTTACAGATGTTGTTGTCGGGTCAGAATGGATGACAGACTCTGGTTTTTCAGGGGGCTGGGAAAAAAAAAAAAACAAACAAAGCATACAGTGTTTGTCTGAAGTTTACCCCTCACCACTTCCCCCTTGCCTTCCTTCCTTGGGGAGTTGGTTAAAAAAAAAATCACCCCTCCCTCCCTCCCTCCCCCCATCCCTCCCGCCCTCGCCCCCCCCCCCCTCCCACCTCTAGTTTTTGCAGCACTTCTGGTTTTGCATTACAGCTGACTTTACTGCCGTTGGATCCATGCATGTTTATAGAGCGGAGGACAATTAAATGGTACGGCTGGGTAATTTAACGGGACTTTACTGTAAAGAAAATGTTGGTGAGTCTAAATATTTCCAGTAATTATCCATGAATTACGGCGTCTCGGCGAAGCCCTCCTATTGGGCCGAACGAAGCCGTCCTGTACTTTGTGTAAATGACTGCTTGTGATGTTGTCTCCATAATCAGAGACCTCCGTGACCCAGATAGAGTGGAGCTGGTAGACGGCCTCTGAGGTGCTGAACCGAGCAGCGTGTCTGCTAGACTGTTGGCTGAACCCCTTCTAAACCCACAGACAGTATTAACTTGAACCACCTTTATTCTTTGAAAGAAAAATTGCCCGGCACCATGATATTCCCAAAAGGGCCTTCAAACAACCCTTGTTTTTTTTTTTTTTCAGGACTGCGAATGTTTCTCTCTCTCTCTCTGTGGTATCCCCTTAAGGTTTCTCCTTTCTCTCTGGAAAGGCTGCTGGAGCAGGATTATCAGTACATCCACGAGCTGCCTTTCGTTCTATTCTGAGATAGAAAACCTTCTCGGGATGTCCCGCCTCCCACTGTTTATCACCTCGTTTTTTTTTTTTGTAACAAGTCAGAAGTTTAGTGTGACACAGTTGAGGATGAGGTTAGGTAAATGTTGGTGTTTGGGTTATTTACCCACAGTTGGTTGGGGTGGTGATCAGCCCCTCGCCCCCCCCTACACCTCCCGACAGGCAGATCAGAGCCCAGCAGGTTTGAGTCAAAATATGAGGGTGAGCTGGTGGATTGACCCCTGCTCTGCTCTGGGCATCATGAAAAAGGAGGATTGGATCTGAAAATCAACAGTGTTTACAATGCTGAAGCCTTTTCCCGATGCATTTCATCAATAGTGTCTGACTTTGGATTATCGTAAGCAGCTAATGCATACCTGGACAAATCTGAACACTAGCTTGATCACCTCGTGATCTGTTTGTCTTTCTTCTTCTCCGCCAGTCGTCTTGGCTCCATGAGGTCTTGAGGAATGAACCATCGCTATGGAAACCCAGTCCCAGGCCAGTTCAGCAGCTGAGAAGAAGAAGAGGGTGGAGACCATCGTGGCGACCAAGGGCTCGTCGGCACGCAGCGACATCAGCGAGAAGGCGGTGGCCTCCAGCACCACCTCAAATGGTACGTTCTCACCTCCAAGTGACCCCTGACCTTTTCTGTCCGCACACGAGCTTGGACTATTTCACAATCTGACCTTTTTTTTTTTTTTTCTTAATCAAACTTTATCACTGAATCAGAAGTTTGGCAACTTTATTTCTGTGAAAAAGTGAGAAGAAACTTTGAAGAACTTGCAGTATGTATATTTCATTCAGAGTCTCAGCAAACCTCATGTGAGATGTGTGTGTCTGCTTCAGACTCCTGTAGGAGAGAGTCTTCAAACTTGCATTTTCAGTTCCCATTGCTCAAAGTCAGTGGGATTGTTGAATAGGTTTTAGATTAAACTCTCAAACAAGGATTGTATTTAGCTTTTACTTTTTAAAGAAATAATATTGAACTCAGGTGTCGTGGGAACTGCTGTCAGGCCATCGTCCACCTCGGGCTGCTGAAGTCCAGCATTCCTGTGGCCCTGTGTCCGTCACCAGCATTCACTCAACAGAAATGAGGCTGTGTTCTACGGGGGACAAAGATTTTCTTCATGTCCGTGTTCTTACTGTCAAATGACGAAGTCGACTAACTCGGAAAAACATGATTAAAAGATTTAGACACGCACCGATTCTCACACACATAACTGTTTTCCTTTTCCCCGCTCCTCTGGAGCTCCGCAGTGAGTGGAAGACAAAGCTCACTGGTAGCAACTCTGGCATGTTTACATAGCAATGTCCTCAACACATGCTATTAAAAGTGGCACCGGGCTTGCGGTTCATTAAGCCTGTCATCATTCGGCCTTTCATTCTCAATTCTGTGGCTAGAATGAAAGATATTAGATGGCCATTTTTTTTTTTCCTGTTTTTTATTAGTGGAAAGCCTCGCAGCATCAAACTAAAGTCATAACAAAAGCAGAGTTGAGATCACTGTGGGCCGAGCTGCAGCTGTGCTCATTAGCTGCGAGAGGATTTGGAACGTTTGTGTGTGTGTGTGTGTGTGTGTGTGTGGGGACGATTGGCTCCGGTGGCCCGATTGAATGTTTTCTGACACCCGTTTCGACTTTGCTGATGTCAAACACGATCATCGATCAAGTGTGAATGGGAAACAAACGGCCCGAAAAACAGTAAATACGTTTGGGCGACTTGTTCCCCGCGTGGGGAATTATCATGCGGAGTTGGCAAAGGTAACGCATCCCGAGGCCTTTCGAGAAAACTCTCACTCTTACTCATTCCCAGATGGCCTACGCTCTTACCTCATGAGGAAGGGACAGCTCTGAGGAGACGGTTGTGGAATACGCATGCCTGTAGTGGTAGTTACAGCTCGTCCCACGACTTCAAGCCGCTCCAGCTACAGTAGCCTGGACGATACCCATCTGCAGAGAAAAGAGCCCTTTTAGATCCCGATCTCTCCTTTGGAATCATAAGATAGCTTACACATTCTTTGTGTGGTTATAATTACGGCGCATTCCCGATTCGCCCCCAGAACTCATAACCTCTTATCAGGTGTAACCCTACACTCGCTTCAACTTTAACCCCCGTAGCCCCTGCCCCGCTGCCTCCATGCAAACAAAAGGTAATTGTGAGCAGCTGTGGAACCCCGGCGACTGCTTCTTCTGAGGAAAAGCCCGGCAAAAATATTTCCCCCCCCCCGTCACGCGGAGCTGTGGCCCCCGATCTCCACACGGCGGAAACCCCGCGGTGCGTCCGGCAACGGCGCGCTATGATAAGTTGTGAAAAGTGGGAAATAATTAGGGAGGGCAGGTGGAGTGGATGTGACGGACGTTCTAGGTCTGTCTAAAGTAAGTTCTGATGTAGCTTCCAAATCTTCAGCTAAACCCCCCCCCCCCCCCCCCCCCCCCCCCCCCGCCTCCGCCTCCTTACTAACTTAGTTTGGCCCGTGTTGGGTGAGCCTGGAGTAATTATCCGCTCTCTGGTACAGCGTTCCCACATGGTTGGCTAAATGGTGGCTTCATCCTGTGTGCCATTCATCTCCGTGCCCCCTCCTCTTGCCCTGACAGCTCAAAAGGGCCGACTGTGCCACAACAATGCTGTGATTGGTGCTCTTTAGGAGGGGTTTGAAGGAGGGGGTGTCCCCCCCCCCACCTCCCCTCCGCTCCTCATCATTCGGCAGGCAGGTGGACCACAAAGTCCCCTGATTCTTTTGTTGGGTCTTGCGATTTCACAAAAAAAAAAAAAAAAAAAAAAAAAAAGATGTCCATGCTCTGTGGCTGAATAAATCCTGCCGTCATGGGATAATTGTTAAAAAAAAAAAAAAAAAACTCCGAGGAGAAAAGGCCGGTTATTTGCAAAGACGTCGAAAAGTTTGTGGTTGAACTTTAAAGCTACTCGTGCCCCTGCTAGTTAGCGTAAATCACAAGATGGGCCTGAAACGGGGGAGGAGGAAAAACCGGATTCAATTCAGGAAAATTTGTCGGTGAACGCCGCTTTAACAAGCGAGCCTCTGGGTGTGTTTAATGGCCGCGCTTAAAAGGCCGGGGACGGGTCTCAGAGGCAAACAAGTTAAGCTTTAAAGGGCAACAAATACAGGCCCTTCGTGTAGGTTCCTAAAGAAAACCCGACGCGAATGCAGAGCGTGGCTAAAGTGTTTAAAGAAGAAAGAGAGCACTTTGACTACATCGACAGGAAAAAAAAAGAGAAGCATCTTCTGATGTGGGGGGAAAAGAGGAAGAGTGATACAGAGAGGAAGGGAGGGGGCGAGATAGAGGAGGCGTGAGGGGCCACCTTCTTTTTAGGCAGCCATTTAAATGATCAACAGTAAATAGAAGGGGAATGTCATCTGACAGAAATAAAGTTCCCGTTAACAGCGGGGATGGAAAGTAATTTACAGATACGCTGTCCCCACCATCTTTGTGCCTCCCAGATAAGGTTTCATTTCAGAAACGGATAGGAGACATTTTCACTTACGGGCCCCCATTCTGGGACACCTGTGATAACAGCTTGTGGACCCCTAATTGAAAATGGGTTTCAAAATGGATTTTCACTTTTCTTCCTCCCTCCTCTCCACCCCCCCCTCCCTCATGACTAAAGCCCCCTCCCTCCATCCCCTGCACTACCCCAGCTCCGCTCCATCCCCTTTTTTTTTTTTTTTTTTTTCCTCTCTTGGCGTTTCTCTTGTCGCTGGCAGAGCGAGCGGAGGGGAGGGGTGAGGAGAGGGGGTGTTGGGGGGGCTTCGGGGGTGGGGTGGGGGGGGAGATGGAGCGTCGGGAGCGGATCATCCCTCAGCCCGTGTCACAGCTATGACAGTCGCATGATCTGTCTTATTAATGAAATCATTGATCACTTGATGGGGCTCATAATCAACTGTTTCTGCGCCGTGTCCTGCCCCGTCTCCTCCTCCTCACCCCCCCTCCTCAGGCTGCCTCCACTGCTTTCCACTGTTTTTATCTTGCCACCCCCCTCAATAAATATGAATATAAACTTAAAATTAAAAAAACAAACGCATAAAAAACCCAAATTTACGTATACTTACATTGCAAGCTGATGTCTGGATTTTGAAATTAAGGTTAATTCACATTAAAGAATTCTAAAAATGAATGTCTTCTACTTATATAAAATAAGTCCAGTGTGCTTTATTTTAAGGAACAGGTTCAACACAAACAAGTAATGCTTTTTAATAGAAGCAACATATAATACTGGATTATTGTGTTTAATTTTTTTAATTAGCCTTTTTTAATTGTTTTTTTTTGGGACATTAGTGAATGAGCAATAAAAGAAAAAATACAACACTGAAATTATTCCCTCCAGTGGTTTTTTTTTTTTCTCAATCCACAAAAGATATTGAAAATGAAATATCACAAAATTCCAAGTGAAGAGAATCGTGGAAGTTCCCCATCAGCTTCACTGAGCCTTTGCGTTGCGGAGGTGATCTGTGTCATCTGTATTTGTGCTGTGTGTTTTTCATGGGGGCCCGGGAAAGAGAGCGAGAGAAAACAGGGGCCCCTGCATGTTACCCTACTCTTGGCTCTGCCTGTAGGGGCTAATGAGAGAGAACTGATGGAAGGATAAGGGACCTCATGGGAGCTCCGGCTGGCCCCTGGGTCAAACAGCACAAAGGAGGAGGCGTTATGGAGCCTGACACACAACCCCACACAGGAAAACTGGCTTTTAGTGGCAAAAGACCTCTGCGTGGAACATGCATTATACATAGAAATGCACAAAAACGGACTGGAACTTTGAAGAGGATGCAGATTTAGCCACAATATGGCCATTTTCACAGAGGTTCATTGTGAGCCGTGGAGAGGTTTATGCAGGAGGTATAAAATATAGAAGCTACCTGTAGAGCGGAGTTTGTAAAACCTCCATGTGCTCTCGCGGTGGATGTGCTTGGACTTCGCCGGTGAGCCATAGCCATTTCATGGACCTCTGCACTGAAGGCAATTTCCTGCAGCAGCAGGGGTACGGGCTTTGGCAGAGCCACCTCTCGGGGGCCTGAGGCGCAGGATTAGCTTAGCCTCGCTGCTACTCGGGGCGGAGGGGAACCTCGGCTGCCCGGCCTGCCTCAGCCCTGCCTGGCCTCTCTCTCTCTTTCTCTCTCTCTCTCTCTCTCTCTCTCTCCTGTCTGGCAAACTTCCGCCTGCCCAGATCTGCCTGCTGGGGCCTCTCTGCTCCTTCACTGCTGGAAGATGCATGCAAGAAGCCACCGCCTCAAGAATCGAGCACACTGTGGAGAATGGAGCTGTAGTGGAATTGAAAAACCCCCTTTTATTTATTTATTTTTTGCATCCATGCTACTTGTTGTATCATTATACAAGTTATGCAAATAAGTTGAAATATAATTTATCTAAACATCCTTAAGATTTATCCAAAATTATCGCATTTGCTTGAGTGCTTTGACTTAATTTCCCGTACTTGTTGGTTAGCTTCATTAGGTAAACGTGGCTTTAAAGGCTGAGTGTTCACATTGTGCGCTCACAGGAGAAGCGAGCGCCACGCTGGCACCTCAGCGCTGGGTTTGTAATTCTAATATGTTTTGAGAGTTCATGCTGCCCATCACAAAGGCTTCTTAAAGGAACCTGAGGTAATTTTCACTGACATGCTGAGAGCAAGGAAAGGCCGGGGTGTCAGAGGTCATCGCGGTCAGAGACAAGCCTGCGAAAGCAATGAGCAGCCCCTAAAAGACAAATCAGCCTGCCCTGCGAGGGAGGGCGGTGGTACATCGACCAGGCTCGCCCCGCTCAATCTCCTACATCTTGCTTCCTCACAGAGCGAGGGAGATAAAGAGAGAGAGGCTCTCGGGGGGGACCGAGGGCCCCGTAAACTCATAAACCAATAAAGTGGGGAAACAGTAGTTGATTATTCTGCCATTCTGTCCATTTGTTGGTCGGCATCAGTGGCCTCCCTCCTGCCAGGAGGAACAAAGCAGGAGTGTCTCGGAGTGTCCTGACCCTGCCAGGAGGATTTATTGTGGTGTGTTCCTCTGCGCGTCCTCTCTGTTTTGTTTGTTCAGTCTGTCCTCCGCACCGGATTTGGATTGTTTCTGAATGGGACTTAGAGGATGAAGTAGCAACTAATGGGTTAGATCTAGATTTGATACAACCGGACGACTCAACAGCGAAGTACAGGTGCTATCAGGGAATAGTTCTAATTTTTATCTTTAAATCTCACAATAAATTTCAGGCTATTTTCTGCCCCAGACTCTGGATTAAATCAAGACATGCTTTCTGAATTGAGTGTAAAAAAAAAAAAGAAAAAAACAGGCCCCTCTACCCCCTAATCTCTCTCCCCTGACCTCCACACCCCCTGGGCCTTGACTCTCACCCTTCTCCTTGCTCCCCCCTCCCCTTTCGCCGCCCAGCACTCTCCCTCGTAGTGCGAAAGAGGAGCCAGGATCAAAGGCCAGAAACCATGGCAGTGATTTCTGGTGATTGATTAGAAGCAGAGGTTGAGAAGCAGCAGCTCTCTCTCTCTCTCTCTCTCTCTCTCTCTCTCTCTCTCTCTCTCTCTCTCTCTCTCGCTCCCCTCGGTTCTTCCCACCCTCCGGTGCTGTGCATGTATTCTCTCAGGGCTCTCGTAAATAGCTCCAGCTCTAAGTGTGAAAAGAGTTGCCACGATTGGCAGACGGAGCCCCAGAAACACATCCACTGACAAAGCGGCCTGGCCAGTTTTCCTGCCTCTTCCTCCTGTTCGGCGGGAGGAGAGAGCGGGGGGGTGTCAGTTGATAAGAACCATTTGTTGTCTTGCTCGGATCTGGGGAGGGACAGCGTAATCCCCTCGCCCTGGTCTGCTCGCAGAGCTGGAGGAAAAGAGCAGAGGAGAGGAGGAGGAATTGATTTTCAGAGCGAGGGCATGCGGAGAATTGAACTCAGATGTGTAGCAGAGACAGGGTTTGAAAGAAACATTCTACTTGCGGGGAAACAAATGTCTGTAGCTTACAGCGGAGGGGCCGTGCAATTTGAACTTGAGCAAGTCCTTCTAATGTTAATCAATTGCATAGTTGTCTTTCACCATCCTCACCCCCCCCCCCTCCTCCTCCTCCTCCTCCTCCCCTCCTCTGTCCCGCACAGCTCAGCCCGGAGGCCCCTTGACAAGCGAGTGGTCCTGTAAAGGCATTTTAATGGGCCCCGGCCATTCAGTGGCACTGAGATTAATACTTGGAGCAGCTCTCCCAGATGTACGCTCGCGCACAGAGAGAGACACAAATACACTCGCACCTCTCACCAGCGTTCGCCACCCCTGCCTGATCTCACCTGGAGCTGTGAGCCTAATGATGTTCGGAGTGTGGGCCTCGCAGCGACAGCTCCGGTCCCGGGGAGATGTGTCTCATGTCAGACTTTGCGCCAGACAGACTCCAATAAGGGAGAAAGTGGGGCGGGGCGGGCTGGGCGGTGTTCCTCGTTGCAGCTGGAGCCAGGCCAAAACTAAAAGTGCAATTCTCTGACGGTTTTGTTTTTCCTCTGTGGTATTTACAAAAAGTGATTGAGCGCGTTTTTGAGTGTCACGGAGTATCTCATTACGGTCCTAAAAGCTTTTTATCCATTCGCATGCTCTGAGATATGTACACACCAGTTGCAGGCTGTCGGTAGTCAGTCATGCATGCGCATGCAGACACTCTTGTTTTCTCTCACTTTCCTCAACAGTGCCAAACTGTACACACACACCCACACACACACACACACACACACACACACACACACACACACACACACACACACATACACACACACACGGTGCAGCTGGAGGATGGGCTGTCATTATTAACTGTTTGGCGACCTCATGACTTCATCTTCGGAGCTGTCAGAGGCGGCCCACATTATGTCTCTGCTCGGCTCAATGGGCTCTTTGTTCTGGCTTGGCTCTGGAGCGGCTCAGCATGGGGCTGCGTGAGTCCAGCAGTCCCACCGCGGATCGGGGGAGGGGGGGGGGGGGGTGTAGGGAGGTAGTGGATGGAGAGAGGGAGGGAAGGGAATGTGAAGGGGAAAAAAGGATGAGGGGAGATTGAGGAGATTTGGGAAAGACATGGGAACTGGGAGAAGACCTGGGAGTGTGAGAGGGGTGCGGAAAAGATAATCCAGGCATGAGTGAGAAGAAATTAGCTGGAAGAAAGTGGGAATGAGATACAGGCGGTGGGATATGGAGGAGTAAAACTCGGGGAGTGAGCGATGGAGAAGGAATGCAGCGGGGGCTACAGGTGAATCCTAAAGTAGACAGAAGCATTCAAGTCTTTTGCTTGAATGAATTTTAAAGGGCCTCTCTCATCCTGTTGAATTATTCCCATAAGAACACCAGATTATGTCAATTGAGCTGCAGTAGCCGTCCATGTGCCAATTGTGGGATTAATATAGAGAAAAAGATTAGAGAAGGAGACGAGGTTGGAGCGGGAGGCCGGGATTCCTCTGGTGGGAGTGACAGGAGAGGTCATACATAAGGGGAGCTTATTACCCAGAGGGCTCAGCAACAGGAGGGCACAGAGGAGTGAGGGATGGGGGGGGTCGGGGGGGCAAGAGAGGTAAATGGACAGTGTGTTGAAGGGGGGATGATGAGAAAAACAGAGGGATAATGGCTTTAAAGTAAACATCGTGTAATTAAAAAGCGGAATGCTCTGAGGAAGAAATGTTCTGTGTACTTTAGTAAATGACTGTAATGAAATGTGTCATCATAAATCCCCCAACGGCCAGTCGCGCTCTCGCTCTCGTGCACTAACAATGTGGCTGGAGATCTATTTTATCCCCTTTTCTGCTTTCTTTGATCACCACCAGCAACTCCTCCAAGAACAAACTTCATTCGCTTCACGATAAATAGTTGTTTAATTTTGGTACTTACAACAAGCTCATGTTTGTGGGGAAATGAAATGACAAACTGGACTGGATAGCGTTATACCTCACAAGACTTGGCAGCTTTGGGGTCCAGTGAGTTTTGTCGATTAGACCTTTTGCTCTGCTGCATAAAGTTGTTTTTGTCAAAAGATTGAAGCCTCATGGTGAATTGACTTTTACTTAATTGATGTAATTTACCTCTGAAACTCATCAGGTTCACCAATCCAGTGCACGCAATTAAGCATTGGGGCATCAGTTGTAACGACTGTTATCGTGCCCCTGTTTGGATCAGCTTGGGGTTCAGTGTCTTTGCCATGTTGATGAGATTGGGGCTAAAAACTGACCTGCTCGACCCGCCAAAATACGACACGTTTACGTCATTTATTCAGTGTTTGGTTTTGAATGGATGGAAGCCATCAAGATAACTTACTCCTCCATCAGATTTTCAACATGGAGAGTTCTGGCTCGTATCCCAGGGCCTTAAGAGTAATTTTAAATGACTGTTGTAGCATAACAAGAAGACGAGAAACAGTTAGATGACCTTATAAAGCTACTGCCATGTGTAGACTGCAAAGCTTGAAAATAACTGCATAATAAGTGCAAATAACTAAGTTCTTTTTTGCCATTATGTCCTAAAACTGCAATTTTACTTGCAATGAGAGTCCAGATTCTGTTTGTGGAACCTTAGTAGAAAGCAATAAGTAGCCCCTGCTCCACTCATGGCTCTTTCGGTAAAAAAATGGAGAAACTGGCAAAGGTTAAACATTCCTACAAAGTGCAAACTCTAGCTTCAGCTCCCATTAATGGTGAATTTTAAGGTCAGTGGTCAGATGTTTCATGCATCAATGCTCCTCTAAAGCCGTGCACAGCCTTTCTGAAAGTGTGCATGAGTTTGCAGAGTTTTCGATTAAGGTATTTCCTGATTTCATGCCTATTTGAATGAGCCTCAGAGCCTTGCCTGCTGCGCTAAACCCAAGATTATTTTGGTGAAAAGTAATAGAACTTTAACATCTGGAGGCCCGAACTCCTCAAATAACTATTCCGTCTACTATTCTTCAGCTTTGCAGCGGCACAATGACATTTAACTCCGACTGGCTGAGCTAACCTGTGACACATGAGACCATTGTTCCAGCCGTCCAATGTATTGTCCAGACCTGCAATGCAACTTTTCACCTTACATTGTGCTTTTCATTGCATTATAGTGGCATTTAGCTAATCACACCGAAAACCCCGGGTCTTTTCATTTCCTCAGTCACCTCCAACCTTCAGCCTCCTCCCAGCAGCCAGTGGTTAAGTCTGTTTGGCCAACCTGGCAGATCCCCTAATCTGCAGAGCTTTCTCTGCCTGCAGGAAGCACTGTAATGAAGTGGTCGGTCCACATCTCACCTGTGTTTTCAGGTGTAGGGAGGTGAAGAGGGGTGAATGACGGCCTGTGAAATGAGCGACTGCTGCCGTTTATATCACAGATTGGGGGCATGTGCAGAATTCTGCTGTGAAAATGTGCAAAGTATTACTTGTGAAATCGTTCGGCGCCTTGTGGATTTGGATGTAAAAAACAATAATGTTGGTTTAGTTAATCGGCATGTAAAGTTCTAAAGAAAAAAGTGTATCCAAATGACACAGAGGGTTGTTTGTTTAATTTCTTTTGACTGAACGTGACTTAGTGCTCACGCAGAAGAGCCCCTCTGTGTGGGAGTAGGCTGAAGGAGTCAGTTAAGTAGTGTTATTTTTATGGCGTTTGGCTTGTAGTTTGGAATTCTGATTGTCATGCTCTCTGGTAGAAAGGCCTCATGTCCCAATGTGACGGGTTAGAAACTGTAAGCATTACCAGCTGCAGCATCAAAGCTCCAGGCATGCTGTTCATTTAACCCAAATCCGTCACACTCATGCGTAGCCCCTGATTCAACCTGTAATGTAGACATTCAGCAGAATGCATTAGACTGCGACTAATGTAGATTTATGGATGGGAATTAATTTCCAACACCTCTCTACCTGTGCTGTGTCAAAGATCGCAGAGTATATTTAAATATACTTGGCTGAGGAGCGGTTCAATAATACAGATTTACAATCATTTATATCGTTTGAGCAAATGTAGCCTGTTATTGCCCAGTGTTGGTTTATTACTTTAATACAGCAGGAGTTTGGGTCAGTGCTGGTCAATAGATGCCTCTAGTGGTAGTTTCGGATCAAGATGATTTGCTTGGTAAAAGTATTATAAATCAGCTTTCAAAAGAATCAAGCTTAATGTTTATGTAGTCAAAGAGACATGACTCGTAAAACAGTTTCTCTTCTGTTTACTGAGCTGCCAAGCAGGTGTAAAAAGACTCTGCAGTAATAGAGCCGGCAGTGAATTAGACAGATCTGAACATCCACAGGCCTAATCACCATGAGAGAGAGAGAGAGCGAGTGAGAGAGAGAGAGAGAGAGAGTCAGTCCACTCTGGATTCAGATGTTCACCAGTCATTGATAAAGTGCTTAGCGGGAAAATTAATGAATCCGGCCTGACTGGTGCAGGGGGGGTTTTGGGGTTGAGGAGGAGGGAGAGGGAGGGGGTGTGTCGGGGGGTAATCCTGTTCCAGCTAAATGGCTGATCCCTCTCATTCCTCAGATATCAAATGTCAAAAGTTAAATTAGCCTGGTAGCCTCAGATATGAGCTAACATGCTTTTAAACGGGGTGGGGGGCGGTGATTCTTGCCCCCATGGGATGGTGGGCAGGTGCCTTTGAAGTGTCTAATTATCCAACTCCTCGTAAGTGCTGGCAAACTATCTTAATGAGGGCCTCAGTGTCAGCGCAATGCCCACGAATACCCACAACGCACTGCTTTCCTTCTCAAGAAAAACACTCATGAATCAGTCTTTTTTTTGTGTGTGTGTGTTAACATCAGAATATACAGCAGTGCAGATCTCAAGTTTGAACTAATAAAAGTTGAGTGAAAGACTTTTATGACTTCATTCAGTACTGAAAGGTGGAAAAGATCCACAGTGGCATTCTGGATCACATTTGATGTGCTTGAAATTGCTGTATTATTTTTTTCAGTTTTATCCAAACTGTTGGCGCTGTGTTTCTTTGCCTTGGCCGAGTATCCATTTCTCTTGGCGAGCCGCTCCTAATCTGAGTGCCACAGACTTGGTCCGGATCACTCTGGTGTCAGAAGTGGGATTCCAACACCGAGACCCTGTGGAAAGCTGGCCCTCTCCGTTCTGGTGGGCGGCTGGCCCAGATTCACCGTAGAAGACCGACCCACTATCCCACGAGGACTTAATTCTGCCCCCGCTTGCCCTCACACACAATCACTCTATATTGTTGCAGAGGACATTATAAATGACTAACAGGTTACAGCTGATGGTAGCTGGCGTGTGACCATCTGAAGCAATGCTAATCCGAGCCAATCAGAGCGCTAAATGGCATCTTTTGCTTTGAAGCCTTGATCAAATGCATCTCTCGGTGTTTGATTCCTCAAAGAATGCAGGCCCAAGGTGCCCTTTGAGTGAAAAACCTTAAAAGCCGTAACTATCCATGGTCAAAAGCGCATCAGTGTTCATTTTAGAGTCAAGCTTTCAGCCCTCTCACTGCAATGCTCATTGCTGCCTCACAATGTGGCCCTGATGAAACGGTAGTGGGGTTTCGGGCTGCTCTATGGTGGGCCTGTGCCCCTAATGGGCGAGCGAGGGGTAGCTAGGGGCTGGCGGAGGCTTGGCACGACACAACCCCGCTGTGAGGCTGATTTGAGGTGAGCGGAGGGAAGGAGGAAAGAGCCAGGCAGGCTTTGATTTTGCCCCTCCCCAGCCTCGGGGCCTGGAGGCTGGGACTGCGAGATGCTGAGCTCCGGGTGCGTCCCAGCAGACCCCCGGCGGCAGAGAAAGAGCGGGCTGGGACCGCGGCGTGCTGAGCCAGGGGGCTGGGGCGTGGGCTGGTCAGAGCCAAATTGAGATGTGGGAGTCGCTGAATTTGCCTAGATGAATATTGAAGAGGGCATTTGCGGTGCAGTGTGGGAAATCAGCACCTCACAATAGACTGTTAGCCAGGAGAGGGAACATCCTGACCTCTCTTTACAATTCAGCCAAACATCAGTCGAACATTGATGTGTAAATAATGTACCGCCACTGATTCCCTCTCTACAGAGAGGAAATCAGACTTGAGTGCAAAGTTTGAGGGAGTGAACTTTATGTTTGCAAGTTTTCCAGAATGTCAGAAAGTATCTTGAGTCCCAACAAATCCGGATATGATCCTGTTGACTTATTTCTGCCTTTTGACATTTTAATTTTGCTGTCAGAAAAGTTGCTGGAAAGGCCCCCATTTTCAGCCGAACACTGAAATCCCGTTCAGAGCTGCTCACCTTCTCGCTGTGCAGAACTAGACCTTGATGTGGCGAAGGCGCCGAGCTTCCCGTGGCATTGAGCTCATCAGCCGAGAAGTTGATCAGAAAAATACCTCACACAATTGCCATAATCCTCCACACTCTTGTTGTTGGGTTTTGTTGAGTTTGAGCACTCTCTCTCTCTCTGTCTCTCTCTCTCTCTCTCCCCCTTGTAATTCAGCCTGCGCTAATCGTGAATGATTCCCTCTGTCTTTAGCGCCGGTGCCAGGGCCGGTGAATCAGGTACATAAGCCTAAGCTGCTTGGAGAGGTGCTCTTATTAAACTCCAGCCAGCTGCTGGAATTTTTCTTCCCCCTCTCATTGTTAATTGGCTAGTCTCGAGTCTTACCCGGGAGTTGATTTGCAAGAGAAAGAAAAAAAAGGAGCAAGAGATTATTGCACAGGAGGAGAGGAGCTTTGAAGAAGTGCTTTGTGATTTCACTGTATATCCTTCACTCCTCTTCTGCTCGTCCATGTGCTCCCCAGCCAAAACCTGTTTGTGCCACTGGTGAATGTGCTTTGAGAAGTTAGAAGGTGGAAAACAGCGTAAGTCTAGCTTTGGCTCAGAGGTACAACAACAACACCTCCTCCTCTGATTTTTAGGCTTTTACAAACCGGCATTGCAGTGTGCTGTGGCCCTTTGTGCGCCCCCCTGAAACACGCATGTCCCAGCTTTAAGACACTCGCGCTGAAGCTGGAAGGCAAATGTTTAAGAGTGAGGGACAGATTGGCATGTGGAGGAGCAACAATCCCCGTTCTTAACCTCTGCCTTGAAGAAAATGCCTTCAATAACAACAAGCCAAGTGTTTTGTTTCACTTTCTGTTTCTTGGAGCTGGCTGGGCACCCTTAACTTTAGCCCCCTCCTTGTCCCGGAGCCCAACACTCAGAGGTATTGGCCCCACTCCATATCTCATTATCTCTTTCAAAATTTCACTTTGTCATTGCATCCACGCACTCTTTCATACCAGCACATTAAAGGGCATGCATAGTGTTTTCTTGAAAGGTATTTGAAGCAGAATCTTACAATGGAGAGCCCAGACAAGGGGAAAAAAGGGAGAAACCTGGGTTTTAGGATTTAATGAGTGGCTTGCTGGGGGTGAAGGAACGATAGAAACCAAGTGAGTGAGAGCAATAGAGAGTGCATCTGTAGAGGGTCAGAGAGAGAGAGAGAGAGAGAGGAGAAAGAGTAGTGAGGGAGGAAGAATGCAGGAATGGAGCACCAGGTACCATTATAGTGGCAGAGAAAGCTCCTGAAATACTAGAGCCGGGGCGTGTGCTCTGATCAGGACGGCAGTGAGCACAATTACCTTCTTTTCAAATCCTTCAGTGACACTGCGGGAGGAAGGAGGACTTTGAAACTTGAAAGGCAGGAGCTCGCTTTCAACCTCAAACGCGAGCAGGAAAGGGCTCTGAAATTTGTTCAGTGCTCCCCATCCACCATTAGCTTGTTTCTTCCTCTCGCCTCCAGGCATTTAAGCGCTTTTTGAAAAGATGTTAAGAAATTCAATCACCATAGAGAGAGAGCGGGATAGTTCTTTTTTTTCTGTTTTTTTGAGAGGCATGCTTTCCTCTGGTCCACAGAGGACCGGCCTGCTGCTTTTGTGTTGTGCTGAATAGACCTGCAAACTGGTAGCGGACTGGATGCGGCAACCATGGGAAAAGAGAGGGAAATAAAAGAGGAATGAAAAATGAGGGAGGGAGAAAGGGAAAGGGGTCTGCTGGGCGGATGGTCAGAGTTAGAGAAGTGTTGCAGGGCTGAACTTTTCAAAGTTGCGATTGTTTACCTGTGTCAGGTCTTGTCTTCATTAGCTCTATTTCTTGACAGATGTTCGACATGCTATAAGGATACGAAAACTTTCCTCCTGCAAAGGCAGGCAGCGCAGAGGCAGCAAGAAGAAACATCTGACTCCAGACTCGCTCTCTTCCACTGCGGAGTCAAACAGTCAGTTGACCCTTGGGCTGCAGAGTGTTTGTTTAACCATTTAAGGTGCTATGAACTGAAGTAATGAAGCCCCTTAACTTGGTATATGGTGGAATGGAGAAACCCCCCTCCTTCATTTTGCCAGGGTGAATGCAGGGGGATGGTAGGACTGTGACAGTACTGTGATTGAACTATTAGCTGCTTGACCTCCCTGCGAGGAGACAGACGGATCTTGAATCGCAGTGTGGGTCGCCGAGGAAGAAAACGGCAGGAGGGACAAGAAATATGCAAACAATTTGATGTTTTCGGTTTAGATTGTTTTCATAAGTTAAATCACACAGAAGTAATGAATCTATTCATAAAGCATCAAGCTGTGTGTGGAAATAAGTACGAGAGGACGAGCTCATAAATATTTAGACACATTTTACTTTTAAAAACGTTACGCTGGATTTTTTTTTTTCAGATGTGAAGATGCTGGGGTAAACAGAGCTGCACATCGCTACGAGGTCTTCCCTCAGCAGTGTTTGCTCCACGCTTTATGGTCTCGACTTCCTCAATCCATGTCGGGAGATGAACTCAATTCCGAAATCCCTTTATGTTAATATTGCGCTTTGCAAGCGCAGACCTATTAATCCAGCTTTAACCGTATAAGTTGCATTATTCCCTTAATAAGATCACTGGCTGTGCCGTATAGGATTAAATACTTATATCATAACTGACACTGTCATTTCCCGCGGATGAGAGCGACTTGCCTCTCTGGCTGTCAGTTCCGCGTTAAGAATCCTTGAATCTGCTGCCAGCACTGCGCCCGAGCACCGCCGGCCCGAACGCAGGTAATGGATGTGGGAGAGAGAGAGAGAGAGAGAGACGAGAGAGAGAGGAATAAAAGCAGTACCCTTGGGTCGCTCCTCATGCTACTCCCAGTCTCATTCACTCTTTCTGTTTCTCTCTCTTAACCTCCTCCTTTCTGATCGCTTCTGTTCTTCTGTGAAGTGGTCCAGCACTATGGCAGCCCTCTCCAGTGCTTAAGGTAGCGCTCTTTAATCTGGCCCGCTCCTCTGTTTCTAATTGGCAGTGGGATGCTGTTGGGTTGCAGCACGTAGTGGGGGAGCCACTCCACACCGCTGGCCTGCTGATACTACAGAACCTCTGGCGCCGGCACAGCGGCGTTTTGCCAGGTTCTCACTCAGGGACATTAATGCAGGAAGGAACATTGGAGCGTACTGATGACCAGCAGCGTCGGCGGTGAAACCATGATCGCATTCTCTGTAACCAAGGATAAACATGGAGATCAGGAACAGTGGGGTTTAACTTAGAAATCTGCCTCAGGGCAAAAAGTTAATGGTTGCACAAACTTATGTATTTATCTGGAGGGTCTAGATGTAATCAGTGTAAGCAAAGGAGGTAAAATACATGCATTTATCACTGAAATACTAGTAGTCTAGAGATTGTTTACAAAAGGAAGAAACAAGATGAAATTGATTCGCCAAGAAACATCTGGCTTGGAGTTGAATATTCAAACTAGTCAATATTCTAAACATTTTTTTTCGACCTCTCAGTGCATTTCAGTCTTGAAGTAATGAGTAAATACACAAACGTGTCTGTTCCACAATAAAATAAGTCTGACAGATTCCCAGATATGCCACAGCACTTTGAATTGCTCTCAATGGCATCGTACTGCAGAGCGGACTAATACCAGGTCAGGAGGCTGGCTAACCCTCATATATGTCAGATCAGAGGTCTGGCCAAAGGTCAAAGGTCATGTGTCTTTGGCGGAGCTCAGCCCTTGAACTCGGCTCACATTTATCCGCTTTTACACCGCATGCCAAGAAACTTTCTCCAGAGACCCCACTCCACCTGATTTCTGGGTTAGACGGAGAGATTTAGTCTGAGAGCGAGGGGGCTGAGGGGCGGCGGGGGTGAGGCGGAGGGCGGAGGAGAGAATGGAGGAGGGCGGGGTTGATGCAGACCACGACGCTTATTAATGGGCAGTTTGGAATGTGGGCAGAAAGCCTGTGTTCCCTCCTCCATGACAATCAGTTTCTGTATAAAGAGAGCAGACTGTGCTCAGTTTAAGAACATACTTCCTGTGTTATTTCTATAATTGAGAAATTGGCCTTTTTAAGCATACTTGTCCACAAATTGCTCATAAACTCACATATATGTATCAGATTGGATTCAGATGTGCACGGTTGACGTCCCGCCTCCCTCTTTAACTGCTCACTTTATGTAAACGGACTTCCTCACAGCCAGATCTGTAACTTTTCTTTCCCCCCCCCAGCAGAGGACGAGAGTTCGGGCACGCCTTACCACCGCGAGAGGCGCAATGCCATCAGCTCCCAGGCCGCGACGCCCGGCGCCCCCGACCGGAGCGTGACCGAAGAGCCCTCCACCTCCACGGAGGAGCGCCCCTCCCTGCTGAAGAAGGAGCTGCACGGCTCCCTGCCCCACTTGTCCGACCATGCCCTGCCGTACCGGGGCACGCTCTTCGCCATGGACCCCCGCAACGGCTACCTGGACTCACACTATCGTAAGTCCACTCACCTCAGAATGCTTTTGTTTTTGTTGTGTTTTGTCTTTTTTAAAGTAGAAAACTTGTAAGCCGACTGTGTAAAAGTTAGGGAACTCCTCAGCTCAAGGACATGTTTGTAGCACCCGGAGCGCCGAGGCCAAGCCTGCCTCTTTACTGTAGGTGAGAGGCAGGACTGCCAGATGCTTGATTAAGTCTGACAGATTAGCCCTTCTCTTGCGCTCGCGCTCGCTGTCTACGCACACATCCAGACACACACTTGTGAACACATGCACGCACGCTTGTCTTGTTTTTTGTGCCTGGGAAGTTAGTATGGGGAACGGCCGGCGCAGCTTCTTAATTCCCTCATTAGGGGCCTGTCTGAACACAGTACTCCGCTTTCTCTCATCAACACACACTTCAAAGCCCCAAAGCAGCGCCGAGTCAAACCTCACCACCCCCTACTCTGCCTCTCTCTCTCTCTCTGGGACTCGGAGGCTGTGTGAGAGAAAGAGAGAGAGAGCGGGAGAGAGACTACCGGAGACGAAGCTCAAGAGATTGAGGTGAGGGAAGAACCGCGGCCCGAGTGAGATAGTGAAGATAATTCGAAACAAAGGTCAGATAGACAGTAGTGGTTAGATAAAAGTGAAGCTGTGTGTATTTGGAAAGGGAGAACAGGAGATAGATGTTAGGGGAGTAAGAGTCCTGATTAGGGGGTTAATTTGGTAGCCACTGTAGCCAAGACTTCGCCTGCTGACAAGGATTTGATGTGATGGCTTGTTAGGTTTGGTAATATTGGCACTGAATTGGTGCAGACAGAGCGGGGCAGAAGGATTTTTAATCCAGTGGCAATAATGAAAAGTCCAGTGGAGCCCGACGTTATACTGTATCTCTATTTATTCAGCCACTTCATTAGCCGCTGCTCCCTGCTTGGGTGCCTGGGAGTCACCAAGGTGCCTCTTTAAGGGAAAGGTTACTTAAAAGTAGGCGATGGTGCTGTGGACAGGGCCCTCGAGGGCAGAACATTACTGCCCATTACATCCTGACCTAACTCAGCAACACTGCCACTTCTCATTTTATGTATGTGTGTGGGGATGTGTGAAGGAGCTCTGGTGGTTCCAGACCACTGAAGCCTTGTAGCAGGAGTGGGGGGGTGGGGGGGGCAGGGAGGGTCGGGGATTTTGGGGGAGGGGGGGGGGGGGGGGGTCATTCAGAGGCATGGGGTCATGCGGAAAAGTCACAGTCTGTAATGGAGAGTTCAAAAGCAGCAGAAAAAGTCAAAAGGGCTGTAGAGCTTCAAGAGGCTTTCTTTGTGCAGCCAGACTTCAAGAGGCTTGAAGACTGCAATCATGTGGAGCAGAGTAGAGTACGGCACTGTGATAACAGCAAAAAGCTACATATGTATCATGCACGTAGATTTTACTCTCCTTTTACAGCACCCCTCCCCAAAAAAAAAGTCTGATTTTGACCTTTGGGCATCAAACCAGATGATCAGTGATTACAAAAAGAAGAATCGGTAAAATGAATTGTCACTCCAGATAAATAGGAATCACTCCGAAAAAATGATAAATCAACACTAACAGGTTAAGAAAGTGAATGAATTCTGGTGTTGTTCATTGATGTTTTCCTGTCTTGCTGTGTTTGGGGAGACATATGACCTGAGATGAGAGCCCCGCTGTGTAAAACGCCTCCTCCTGGCCCCAGGTGTTGAGGACACGGGGTGTCCCTGAAGGCGGCGGTCCCATTCTGTCTGATTGAACCCGCTACCAGAGCTCAATCCCCATGAGCGCCGCCACGTCTTGAGGGTCAGCAAGAACGAAAAAGGTCCCCTTAAACCTCCACCCCCTCCTCCCCTCACCTCCCCTCACCTCCACTCAGCAGCTTTGAACCAGAAGCCTGTAGCATCTGTCGCCACTCCAGCACCACAAGGTGTAAAAAAGCCGCTGGCTCCTGTTCTGGTTTCTGATTCCACACACACACACACACACACACACACATGTTAGACACTCACACACTCCATCAGTGGCGAGGCCTCTCTATGAGGGCTTTGTCACCTCCTAAATTCATCCCAGGTGTGTGTGTGTGTGTGTGTGTGTGTGTGTGTGTGTGTGTGTGTGATGGAGAGGGGGCTCTAAGCCGTTGTGCTGTGCTTGCACGCCGCGCCACGCCGCGCAGCAGACAGCCAGGTAAATCCGATTACTCTTAGCACTGGTGTGTGTCAGTAGTTAATGTGCCTAAATGCGGCGGCACCTGCCGCCTCCCCACACCTGGCTGCCGGATCGTTAGCGTGGCGGCGGAACGCCGGGAGGTGTGGGAGTTGAGCAATGAGAGGGGAGAGGAGTGGGGGCTGCGGGGTTTATCTTCAGGGGTCTGGGTAAATCTCTGCTTTTCAGCCACACTTGCCATCTCCCACTCCTCTTGCGTCGTTGGCCTAAGACTGTGTTTACTCTGGTTTTTAAACCCACTTCAGGCCAGAAAGGAGGAGGCACCAAGGAAACTCCTATTGTCAGCATTAGCTAATCGTGGCGATGCCTAAAGTCTTAGCCGCTTTTCTTGGGCAAACACTGGATAAGAGTCCATATCCTTCTTACCAACGCTCTAATACATGAGGCTTTGGCTGTGGGATCAGAAAGAAAGGATTGAGATGAGGATTAATGAGGGAGAAATCTTTCTTTATAATTGTATGGAAGCATGAATGGGATGCACGGCGTTGACATCTGTTTACATTGTGTGCTGATTAGCCGGTCAGCAGTCCTAAAGCATAAGTGAGCCCACTCGCTGGCAGAAGCAAGTCGACATCCTCTGAAGACGCCCTCTTCTTTAAACGGTCTCCGTGCTGCCCTTCTCTGCCAGCCTAAATGCATCCGTGGAGGGAATAAAGTGCATCCTTTTCAGTGGCTCTCTTGCTTGTGTTCAAACTTGGAAGGAAGGCAGCAAGAGGAGATGATGCTTGAGCATTTTGGTAATCATGTGTGCTATAACACACGCTTTGTGACTGTATAGAATCTTTGTCATAGAAGGGAACTGGTGGAAGCAGACTGGAAACACCAGGGTCGTTCTCTTCGAGACGTGCTTCAAATTTAATATCAAGCTTGTATCTTCATGTGGAAGCTTCAGTGAGGGACATTTGTCTGTAAGAATAAGTGCAGCTTAAACATATTTTCATCATGACAATCACCCACATCAGACATTTTGAGGTATTTCACTCATTGTATAGGATTTTATTTGCAACTAGTTGCATGTCAAAAGCACTTGAAACTAGTTAAAGAGCATAAATCAATTAGACCCTCTATTAAAGTGCACATAAAAGCAGATGTTCTTGAGATAGAATATAGAAATGCAATGGATGTTAAACACAATAGAAAGACCTGCTTAAGAAAATAATCACAACCGTTTTAGTTGCATTGGGAAATTGTAGAATATGAAGAAAATCCAAGATATTCAGGCCATGATATGTGATACAGTCCACTGGTTTGACAAGTAATGACCTATTTGTGTCCTCAGTCTTTCCTTGGTTTCCCTCTTTTCAAAGATCTAACCCAGATCTGGGTGCTCGGACCTAATCCCTTCACTAAAGCCTCGCTGTTCTCCACTGATCTCAGAAACCAACCCAGCTAAGCTGAAGGCAGTGGAGGTGTAGAGCTTTTGGCCAGAGGATTCCTTCACATGTATCGCGCTAACCCTGCTCTCTGAGCCCGGCCAGAGGTGACCGCCGCAAGGATCACAGCCGACCTGCACTCTGGGAAAGCTGCAGAGAACACTGAGCCCCGATGTGAAACCAGCCCTGGGGCTTTAGGGTGTAGTCGGGGTGGTGGATCGTCCGGTCGCAGAGGTTAAACTGTAAACTGCTGCGCTGAGCTGATCTCGGGTCCACTCGGCCGTAGCACGCCATCCGCCGCCTTGGCGTCACTCCGTCTGACTTTATATCAAAACGCAGCTGACCAGTGAACTGAGCGAGCCGGCTGTCATCAAACTCGCTGCGATCCGCGCTGCAATAGCTCCGGACTCTGCAGTTAATTAAAGGGCTTGGAACTGCGAAAGGTCCGTCTGTCAGGCTTGAAATAATAAAAGGAGAAAAGCAAAATGAGCGATAAACTGCGTGCATACAGAAGGGGGGGTAAAAAAAAAAAAAAGAAGTTGTGGGTCTGTTGTGAAATCACATTCAAAGAGCAAACTTTCAAGTCTCTAGTCGGTTTAACTGTGACAACTGGCAGGGATGCAGGTTCAAACGTCCTCCCCCCAAAGAGCCGGGGAGTACAGAGGGGAGCCTGGGGTGAGAGGACACGTGCCTGTTTCAAGGGTAAGTGTTTGTCTTTGTGATTGTTTCAATATTGGCTTTTTGAGCGCGGTGGCACGGCGTCGTCCCCCAGCGGTGTGCCGGCGCAGAGGAGCCCGGGGCACACTGCAGGCAGTGGAGAGGGATCCCTTCCATCCACCTCCTTTCATCAAGAAAGAACAACACGGGCCCGCGCTCCGCCGCGGCCCCTTGGTCCAGCGCACCAGGGATAATCAGATGATCCCCTTTTATACAGCTTATTAGAGGCATCTCATGCTGTAAGATAGGCAACACACTCGCACGCACATGCCCCTTTGTAGCGCTTGATGATTTAAGAGGGTTAAGCGGAGTTTTGAAGTGCTTCGACGACGCACTTTCCTACCATCTTAAGGTCATGCGGCGCTCTTATGGCAAAGCTGATGAATGTGAAACCGAACATCTCCGAATAATGGTCGCTCTTATTAACAATGACAAGATTAAATGCAGAGGGGGCTGAGAAGAATTAAGTAGCATTTCCGGAGAGCCCGAAGATGCTTAAAAAACAATACTCAGCATTTCTTAGTATCATCGCAGCAACATCTGTCACCGACGCCTTTTCAAGTGTGGTTGGTTAAGTCAGTCCAGTCGCAGAGGGATGCAGGAACAATGGCACATTGTCGATGTGAAGGCTTAAAATGAAGATTTGTTGGATCATGTCCCTCCAAAAGGGGGGAATAAACTGCATCAAACACCACAGGCAACAATAACATCAGGCACTGTGCTACCAGAACAAACGTTGACAGGGGCTTCCTCTCGGCTGTCGGGTTAAAGCCACAGCACTACGAGCCTGTTCTCCTCTTCCTTAAGTTACCCTGTAGTCTCCAGTCGGATAATCACCTCTGTGTTCTGCGGGAGCATCAAGAGTTTCCAGGCCTTTCAACATGTTTGTTTTTTCTGTGTATCCAAATCTCATCAGTCCTCTCTCTCTCTCTCTCTATTTGCGTTCCTCTCACATCGTGGCGAAGATAAGCACCCTTATCCCTTTCACCAACAACCCGTATCTCGCGCTCGCCTCTGGAGGGTCACAAGTATATATTGTTCTACATGGAGGGGAGGCTGATGAACACGGGGTAATTAAAATGTTTCTGAGTGTGAGATACCGCTGGAGGAAAGAGAGCCACAGCTGACTGAGAGGGTGTAAGTGAGGGGGTTAGAAGAAGGGAGAAGAACCGGGGAGCCGGGGAAAAGGAAGGAAGGAGGAGGAGGCGGTGGGGGGTGGGGGGATGTAACAAAGCAGAAAATGAAGAGAGACATAAAAGAATGGGAGCTCAAGGAGGTCAGGCCCATCACAGGCTTTAGTGTTGCCTTCAAAGATGCCTGGGACAGGTGGCAGCTCCAGACAATCTCGCACCACAGAGCAGCATCCTCTCAGGAGGAGATAAGGGATTCCTCCATCCAGGCTCTCTCTCTCTCTCTCTCTCTCTCTCCCCCCTCCCTCCCATCTCGGGGGTTCTCCCAGACGGGCTGCTTTGATGTGGCTCAGTGTGATCGGGCAGCTGTAGGCCACGGGGCTGCGGCAGCGCTGCTGGGCCGCTGGGCCGGCGGACCGTTGGGATCCGACCGGAGCGCGGCTCAATCAGCGGGGCTCTCCGGTGCCCGGCACTTTCAGGTCTCATTAAAGCACTCCGGCAGGGTTAATCCTCTTTAAGGTTTACACGGGCCCCGGTTTGTCTCTCTGCCCGGGCCGAGGGAACCCCTGGGCGCCACCTGCGTGACAAAGACTCAAATCGCTGTGACACAAGTTCCTTCCGTCTGCGCTCCTCCTTTCCCCTCGCTCCACAGCTCCCTCTTGCCTTCCCCGGTGCATTCTGCCTCTTCTTTCCTCCCCTTCCCTTGATAGTACCTAGGCCTGGTTGTAAGTCTTTTAGGATTATTTGGGTGGAATCTGTTGACAGGGGTGCAGTAAATGGATTACAACTTTGTCCTTGTTTTTGGGATGCTGTGAGGAGGGAAAGGGGAGAGATCAGGAGCATGTGCTTTGAATAATGAGCGAGGCAAAGAAAGAGAGAGACCGAACGCGGGATTAACTCAAAGAATTAGGAAAACGATGCAAGAGTGAGCGAGAGGGTGAAAGAGAGGGTAAGGTGACATCGATACAAATAGTACAGAGAGAGAGAGAGAGAAAAGGAGAATGGGAGAGCTGCACATGCCGGTGCACTCATAAGACCTCATTTGTTTGGAAGAATGAGGCGCTATCTGGCCCCGCAGAGCGCTGAATCCCTCTGTCTGATTCCTGCACCACCAGGTTTCTTTAAGTTCACTCACTGGAGAGGGATGAACCGTGGAAATTCACTTTCATAAATACTTGACGTGGATCATAAGGCCTTCAGTCTACATAATAATAACTACAGTCAGGAGTTAAAACCAACTAGAAGAACCGTTTTTAACAAGTTTTACTTGAAAATGAACTTCAGTTTTTTTTTTTACTGCCCAGCTGTGGACAGCGACCTCTCAGCATGACTCAGGATGGAAGCTCTGTCCACCGTTCCCAAGCAGTGTGCAGGTCATTAGAATGCAGGTGTACGAGCCTCACGGAGAAACATGCAGTTTTAGCCTCACCTGCATCAGGGGCCTGAAGAGGAGCTGTCACTCGGGGCTGCTGGAGGTCACTCTGTCCGATTGCAGCTGCGCCAGTCACATGGACAAGGTCACCGATACGACCTTGACTCACGCATGTGTTGCACTGAATCAGAATACCTTATCATAGATGTTCTCTCATGCATGAATCTAAAGGAGACTTTAAAAACAAACATATTCCACATGTAAAGGTAAAACAAATCTACTTTTGTCCTCATAAAAGCCCAAGTCTGAAATGAAGATTTGACTTTGCAGCGGCTTTATATTTTTGGAGAGCCAATCTTGCTTGAAGCAAAGTCCCTGTGAGTTAACCCGCGGTTTAAATCAGCTCCCTCTTCTCCAAAACGTCTTGTTGTTTGGAGAAGTTGTTGCGTGAGAGGTGTAGCTTTGCGTTTCAGTAGCTAAACCGCTGCGTCTTTTCCCCAGCTGGGTGGGGAAGCGGAGACTGGAGGGTGTGGAGCGAGGGGGAAAGGGCCAACGCAGAGCTCTTTGTTCTGCTCCCCAGATTGTCCCAATCTGGAGAATTTCTGCAAATATAGGAGATGGATTGTTGCTCTGCTGAGGCCTGGCCTTCACTTCCTGATCCATACTGGGATTCAGGGAGAGGGAATTGAAAAAGAAGGTGCAGGACTGAGGCTGGATGGAGGAGGGCCCTCCATCTGCTGAGGAGCTGAAGATTGATTTGGCTCCGTAAACGTCTTTCATATGTTGCTGTGAAATATGTGTTTGTCCCATGACAAGACAAGAATTCTAGTTCATTGTCAAAATTTTGAGGTTTTTTTTCACATTATAGAAAATCATTAATATGTGCTGGAATCCATAAAGAACTAAAAGCAGCACTCTTCTTGCCTCAGAGCATCTTCCTCCTACCAAATGAGCAATAACATGATGCTTTTTCTAACACAAAGTTGCTTTTTTCATGTTCTTCATATAGAAAAGTGTTTCCATTAACATTTTTTGAGCATGTTGTGCTTGTTAGATGTAAAACAATCTTTATAGAGCTTATAGTTTCTGACTCACTCTTGTTTGCATTACAGTTATATTTACTTCTCTTCACAAAGATGTGTTGTTATTAACAAAATTCCACCCTTTACCTTTCATTTTCATCAAGAAATAAAACTCCTGGGCCTCCCCTGAACCCCAGATCTCCCCTTCTTTTCCCCTTGTGTCTCTGTTGCAGCCCTAAAGTAGGCAAATAAACCCTGCCCTACTGGAAACGGCGAGTTTAAATCATAAGGTTTTGCATGAAAAGTGCTGCATATCTTCTGAATGATGTATGAGTAAACCAAATCCTTGGAGGGAGGGTAAAAAAAAAAAAAAAAGAGGGCCCGCACTTAACTTGGCAAACATTGGCACAAAGAGATGAGCTGCTCTCACTTTAAGTCCCAGAGCAAATATGCATAGACGTGTAGAACCACGACGAGAAAGAACGGGCATTGACTGACTTGTTCAGTCTAGACAAACAAATTACATCTGACAGCGAGCGGCGGAGGAATGTACACTCCAACGGGAAGCCTGTTATCGTGCAGACGGCTCGCTTTTTACCGCTCATTTTCTCTCCTCTGTTCTCGTTTTCTCTCTTCTCCCCGGCGTTAATTACTTTTACCCACAGAAAGACCGTTCGTGTTCAAGGGTGTGTGAGCGCAACTGAGCAGAGAGTTGGAGGAGGAAAAAAAAAACAAAAAAACAAAGGAGAACATAGCGGAAGAGAGGAAAAAAAAAAACCTATTGATTCACAGAGGAAGGGCAGAGTGTGATCTGCCAGCCGTGCGTATATGATGAATGGCAGAGAGATTGGCAAGCCGGCACTTAACATTCTTCTGTTATTTAACCTCTCTGCTGGCTTTCTTCTCCCGCTTTCACACTATTGCTCTTCACTGAATAAAGACTGTTTTTTTTTTTTTTTTATCTCCCTGCTCTCCAGTGTTGCATACAGTACAGAAAGCTCTGCACAGCAAGAACATTAGGCTAATTTATACAGCGGTAATTAGGCCATTAGACCTGAAACAATCTGGGACCTGTAATTAAGCAAAGCGCTCCAAAAGTCAACAGCAACTCCCATTGAGCTTAGCTAAACAGTCTCCCAAAGTGTTATTTACATGTCCAAACAGCTTGAGGTCTCAGCGTAAGCAAACGCGATGAAGAGGAGGGGCGGCGCGGAGGGGATTGATCGGGGAGGGGGCCTGCCGTCACGCGAGCGGCGGCGGCTTCCAAACCTTTAGCGCTCGTAGTCGGTCTCGGGTTTCTTTAACTGCGACTCGTGGCCGACTGATTAAAGATGAAAGGCTCAGCGTCACGTTTCTGGAGGAAAGTGGGATCAAAAAAATTGCCCAGACACAGTTGGCCAGTCAGAAAAAAAAATGTGCTAAATCTAGTGGATTTTTTAGAAAAATATGCAATTTTTGTTTTATCTTGACAGTGTTGAATTTTCAATCTCGTAATAAAACTGTCTGCTGAAAACGTTTCTAGTTACGAAAAAAGCCTCCAAAAGTTTGTCAGTATCAACTTGTCATTTTGTTGTCTCCATAAAACACACCATAAACAGTTATCTCCAGTCGCACCAGGACACGAACCCGGCCATGCACATCATAAACTGCAACATCTCAACACCGCCGCTCATAAAAATAGTTTACAGTATACAAGTCAGCGCTGTTAGAGCTCTTCTCTTAGGACACGAGACTCTCTTAAGTAGAAGTCGAAAAGTCCTGGCTGCGAAATGTTTTTTTAGTAAAGAAGGAAGTTCCCCTTAATTTTTTTCTGGTTTGTTTATTGAATATTTATTTATTTTTTTTTACATCTGTTTACAATGTTTTTTTTTTTTTTTTTTTTTTTTTGCCGTTTTGCATCTGCTGTGCATAAAACTCTGAAAGTCCTAATGTCATGTCTGACTCTAATTTGGTTGCACATTTGATTCATTTCACAATCTGAAAAGCTCAAATTAAATTTGAAGAAACAAACCACTTTTGACAAAAAGCTAAAAAAGAAAAAAGTGAAGAGTTAATACATTTGTTTTAGTGAATAGACAGTAGAACTTGTGTCAGATTTAATAGTTCATGATCTGTTACTCAGATTCACATATGATTACCAGAAATGTAAAATAAGTCAAACCTGCTCTAACTTTTTTGACCTTTGTTTATAAGAGGAATCTGGGGAAAAAAAAAAACAATTTACATTTCAAGAGGTCAGACACTTCTTAGTATCTTCAACACCAAAAATGAAACAGACCCAAATCTAAATCCTTCCTTTTGTGCGTCAAAGTCATGTTCACGCGCTTTTATTCACTCCTAGAAAGAATCAGCAGAAGTTGCAAACATGCAAACAGCCGAAGTCGGGAGCGTCTTTCATGCGCGGCGGCGCTGCGAGCTGCGGAGTGACTGCGGGCCTCGCTGCAGACGAGCGTGCCTCAGCAGTGAGATCATGAGCGGGGAGAGAGGTGGCATAATGAAATCTGGCAGTCACAACCCCGGCACAAGCTTCATATGTTCCACATTAGCAATTCTACAAACCTCTGGAGCAGGCCCCGGCAGCCCGTTCCCTCACTCCGCCTTAGTCGCTTATGACAATCTGTCAGTGACTCTTTGTGCTCTCGCAGCGGAGCGTCGACGAGCGCCGCGGTGTTTATGGAAGAGGGCTTCGTCCTCGAGCGGTGGGTGACACTCTGCTGAGAGCGGAGTCACTGAACTCTCACCGGAGGAGGAGGAGGAGGAGGAGGAGGATACGGGGCTCAGGTTTTTACCGTCAAGACAATAAGTTCACCGTGCTGAGTTGACAACAACAATAAAAAAAAAAAAAAGAAAGCAGGAAAGGAAATGGTTTGCATTATCAACACTGAAATCAGAATTGCGAGTGGCAACTGAAATCACACCACGTACGTTCCGAAGCTCGGTGAGGATCCTCCGTGGAAAAAAAAAAAAAAAAACTTCCATTATGAAAAGAGATTAACCAATAAGGATATTTCAAATGATCTGCTTTGGGCTTTATCCTCCTCCCTTTGTCCTCCCCCTTCTTTTGAAATTATTCAACTGTCCAATAAAGGACGAGGCAATTACTATCCGCTCTTTAATGAAGCGGAAACTGGCTTTTGGTCCTGAGCATGGTGTGTTTGCGTTGAATTACAATTAATGAGCCTGGTCAAAGTGTGCTTCTAATTGCCCTTTCATTAGGACCCATTTGTAATCATGTCTTAATGACTTCCTTCTCCTAAAAGACTGAAAAAGAGAAAAAAAATAATAAGACAAAAATGAATGGTGCAGCTCGGAAAAGTTGCACCGAGGTCATTAAAGTGTTGGTGAAGAGTTCCGAGGAGCTGCTGAATCAGTCTGGAAGCTCTGAAAATCATTACTCTTCCTCCGTTTCAAAACATTAAACAGAAGTTTTCAAACTGCGGTGTCCTCTGTTTACAGAATCCTAACGTTCATGGGTTGAGATGTTTCGTTTCGGCCCTCTTGACTTGGCCAAACGGCGGTTTACCAGACGCAACCCGGGCAAAACTGCGGCGATTGCATTTTCCATTAGGAATGCCGGGGCTGCTGCGGTGTGTGGCCTCAATGGGAAGGTAAAAACTGTGACGCGTGTTTTGGCTCCCCGTGTGCCTTCCAGCTGTATTCTGCACTTTGAGGATGAGAATACCCCAGAATATCCAGAAGAGCAGGGGCAATTTAGTCCGGGAGTAAACAGTAAGGAGTCCCTACAGGAAACACTGGAGATGGATTGCAGGATGAAGCCCCCCCCTCCTCCTCCTCCTCCTCTTTCCTTTGCTCTCTGTTCTTTGTGACTGTATACATTCCCTCCAGTGACACGAGGGCTGTTTGCCTTGCTAATGGAGAGCCGCGCTCATGTAAAAGAGGTGGCGGACTCTATTTAGATAGGGCCGTGGTAAAGTAAACTTCTGAGTCGGATTTAAATAAACCTCGGCGGAACGGTTCGCCGCGCGGCAGAGTCGTGGGCAGCAGCCAGAGGAGCGAGGGAGGGAGGGGGGGAGGGGGGGAGTGATGAGAGAGTTCGAAAAAGGGGTCCAGTCACGGTGCAGAGTTGCGCTGAGTGAGGAGCTCCAGAGACATAAACAAAAGGGGGGATCTGGGTAATTCAATGAGGAGTGGCGGATGTGGGAATGAAGGTGCATGTTACGGGGGCGAGAGGGTGGAGCTTTCTTCTTTTAGAAGAAAAAGAAAAACAGAAGAGATTTCACAGTTTGTAATCTCTCAAGTCGTCCCACGTTGGCCAACATGACAGAAGTTACTGTGAAGTTCCCGCTATGTGGGCAGGGATGAGTGAGATTAGAGAACATGGAGCTTTTACTCCCAGCGAGCTCCAACGCGGCGCAGAGACCCCGGCAAACCTTAAATGTTCATTTCCGTGTCTGACAGCCGAGGGCCGGCGGCCCAGGAGTTGAGCTGTGGAGAGTAAACAAAGCTGATTCTGCCCTTGTCTACCAGCAGCCCTTCCCTACATCCCAGCATCGCTTCAAACCCCCCCTCCCCTCCTCCCTCCTCCCTCGGCAAGCTCTGGAATCAGCCGAGGTGAGCCGAGCCAAGACTGAGTCATCAGGAGAAAACTATCAAACAGACAGAGACAGAGCGGTCAGATACTTGCCAGAGCTGCACGGAGGAGGCTTTTCCCACTTATCTCTGCTGTTCTGCAAACGGGATAAAAACTGTTGGCCCATTCGAAGAAGTTTGCATAAGTTTTCTTTTCACTCACCGAACGCCGACAGCCAAATTATCTGTGGTATTGCTGTTTTGTGTCTTTGGGAATCATATCGATCAGCAGTGAATGAACAGTTATTTGGCCCGCGCAGCTCTTTATGAATTGGACTTTGTGATTTCTTGTGTGCAGAGGTTTTTCAATCCCTCTTGTTTTGTTCTATCTCAATTTACCCCGAAAGAACTGAAAAAAGATTTTTCAGCTTCAACACAACACATGAAGGCTTGACCTGTCAATACAGGGTGAACAAATGTGCTGCAAATACTCCACTCTTCTTGAGTCATGTGTTTTCACACGTCCAACCCAACTCCATACTTTTGGGAAGGATTGACACAAGGAAAGGGATGTGTAACGTTTGTCGCTGTGAGCAGAGCCGTCCGAACTCTCTGAAAGTACACAAGTTACATCAGCCAGGTGTTACAAACCGACAGCATCCAGCTTGATAGACAGGACTGTTGGACAGCAAAGAGGATCAAATGAAACATTCTGCTAAATTGCATCATGGAAAAGAACTGGTATCCAGAGTTTTTTAGTATTTAACCCACACTAGAGACTGGAAGTCAGAATATCATATCCTCTGCTTCAAGTTCTGTCCTGTTTTTTTTTAAGATCGAACAACTAAAAGCAACTCCTGAAAGACTTTGTAATGCTATAGTTCCACCGACGTGATTTCCTTGTGGTTGTAGCTGCTTTTGGTCGGAGCTGGCAGCGACCATCTGAGTGAATGTACGCCCGGTGAGGTAAGTGGACCAGAGATGTGTTCGGGGATCAACACCTGCTGCGTTGCCCAACCGTGCAGCTGCATTGGTCGTGACCCAACACATGCAGAGCAGTCGGGCTCCCCGCCGTTTGGCCAGCTGCCCTTTTGGCTCGCGCTCGAGAAATGTTTACTAGTAAAAAACAAAAAAACAAAACAAAAACAAAAACAAAAAAACAAGCAATGTAGCCAGCAGCTCTGCAGACTTTCTGCGTGAAGCTGTGCAGATGTTGACACATGCTTGGCCGCGGGGCGGTGATACGCTGCTTGGCAGCGGTCTCGGTAACAGCCAATAAAGTGACACATGTTCCTACAGCGAGGAGTGTTCGTGCTTTGTGAGTGAAAGTGTGATTTATTTGTGTGTCAATCATTTTTCTGTTTATGGCCTTCTGCTCAGGCTTCACTGTCGTAACTTCTCAGCTGAATCGGCACAAAATTTCCCCGCGATGATCGGCCTGCCTCGACTTGTCCGGCGGCAGATGCTTTGGTTGCGACACACAACTCCGGCCCCGGTTTTTAAGTTTGCGGCTCGGAGTGCAGCTGAGGTTAGAGGATGAGTGTGTACATTTGCAGATTCACTCTGGTGGCAAAACACCAGTTCCAATTTCAGGGGTAAAAATAGAGAACGGCTCAGAAGCTCATATTACGCAAATGTTTTAATGTTTTATCTGGACAGGGGGGGGGGGGGAGAAGCCTCAGGAATCTCTCTGGCAGTTGTGACAAAACGCTGAAATGAAAAAAGGATGTTTTTGTTCTCATTTTGTACGTCTCATTGGTTGTACTTAAATGTTATCCTTTGTACAAAACCACATTATGCTTGGCACGGCGAGAAATGTGCCGTTCGGCGGCTTTTCTTATGGTTATTTATCGCTGTTTATTTTGAGCTCTGTCAGCCTTGAGGCATTTACAAAGACTTCCTCGGCGAGAAGTTAGGAGCCGTGCAGCTTTTTGGTCGGCACGTTTTAATGAGGGCTCATTTGGGTGGGTCCGCTGAAAGATAGCCATCGACCACTGCCTTTCATTATAGCTGCTGTTTAGATTAGCTCAGGAGGGAATGGATTCACATGACTATACCCTTGAAGAAGAAGAATCTGGGATCTCTCAATGTGTGAAGAAAAACTGCTCATGTTTCTTCTCTCGCTCTTCTTTTTCTTTTTTTTTTTTTTTTGTTCCTCACAGCTGCTCCTCAGTTCTTCCCGACTTTCCATCCGCCGGTGCCAATCGACGACAGACACGCCCAGGGACGTTACATCTACGAGCCTTCCCCTGTGCCCCCGCTTCACGTGTGAGTCTCTCAAACCGGCCTCAAGTACACACTCATTACTCACCGGTCGGTTAGCATCAGCCTGGTCATCGTCCTTGACGAGGACTAATGAGGTTTGGCTCAAATTGATGCAGAATTGAGTTGAACTTCAGCACAAGAAAGGCCTTGTGCAACCGAAAAAAAGTGGACGAAGGAAGTTGAAGTTTGTGCAGTTTGTCGGGCTGTGCCAGTGTGGGAGCAGTGATCATGACTGGGATGTTCACTGCTGTCAGTTTATTGGGGTTGTACTGAAAGCTCAACAGCCTGACGCCATCGAAAAGGGACGGCGGCGCTAAAAGTGCAAAATTGCAGTTATTTCTGGATTCCAGGCCTCATTCCTGCAGCATCCACTAAGCAAAAACTGACAATTCAGCTGCATCATGTACATCGTCGACTCCCCCCCTCCCCCCCCCGCCCCCCCTCACCTCCACCGATTAATGGGCGATACAAATCAAGCTCCGAAACTTCCTTCCGCCCATGGGTGTGGAGCATCCTCCTGCTGGATGCTGGGCGCCTCTCTTTGCCTTCCAGGATCAAAGGCCACGGCCGCGTACGCGCGCAACATGATCCGCATGTCAGAGACACGCAAATGAACATGTGTCAGAGACATGGAAATGAGAGCGGGGCGAGGGAAGCCTGGGAGCGCGCAATTCTCATAAGAACAGTGATCAAGCCCTGTCAAGAGAGGGAAGCGGTGCCTCCGCTGACATCCACCCGTCTCTGACAGACACAGACGGGCTCCTGACACGCCGACTGTACACAACCACCGCGTGCACTCCGTTCAATGTGAAAGCAGGTGAATACCTGCCTCGGGAGGAAGTGAGGTAAGTAATACCAGGAGAGGGAGGCTGTTAATCCCCCTCTGATGGCGCCGGACACGAATCCCTCTTCTCGGGTTCGTGTTTACTCGGCCTCTTCGCGTTCCTCTCTCCATCATTTGTATTCTTTGCCTCCGAACGGCGAGCGCCACAAGTAGATGCTTCATCGTCCTTGTGGCGCTTGTTTCCTTCCCGCAGACACGGAGGAAGCGATCAGAGTGCGACGAGGACAAATTGGATGGGGCAGCTACTTGGGCCGCATTATGTTTGATATTCTTCATCATTATCAACTCAGCCCCCCTTTCTCCTCCTCCTCAGGAGTCATATCTCTCCCTTGCTGATGTGCCACTAAGCGTAATGAATTTTTTATGTCCCCCCCCTCCCCACCACCACCACCTCCGCTCACCGCTCCGACCCACCCCGCCTCTCTCAGCCCCCTCGTCTCCTGCTCTGGGGCTGCAGCCGAGGAGGAAAGGTAAGGAGGGGGGCGAGTGGAGAGGAGGAAATAAAAAAAGGGAGGTGATTGATGCCCCGTGTCACCGCAAACAAAATGGCAAATATAATTTAGCATTTAGCTTATGCGGAGATAATGGGGCGAACACGCGCAGCCAACACAGGCTCAAACAAACAGCCCGGCTTGTTATCCGTCAGGAGTGCTTTGGAACGATGTGGAGCGCAGGTTAGGGGGGGGGGGCGGCGGAGAAAAATGAGAAGGGGTGGCGGGCGGCGGCGGCGGCGGAGGGACAAAACAAGAGCTGGGGAATTGAATTAAGGCGGAGAAGTTCCACAGCAGCCGGCGTCTTCAGTCACTCCGTCCGGACAGGAGTTATCTGCGCGCTTGGTTTGCTGTCAGCGGCGACACGGCCGCGCTCCGCCGTGCTGCTTAAGGCCTATTTATCCAAACCATTAAGCACCGAGCTGTTTAATACGTCACGCCACGGCGAGGGGGACTATTTGTCATGATTATAAGACAGCTGTTGAGTGGCTGTCCGTATTTAAATCAAGTCCGTGAACTCACCGCGGTGAGCGGGGTGTGATCCGGCGAGGTTACCAGGGCCTTGGTGTGGAAACGCTCCTCGCCTCGCCTGATTAAAAAAGCAGCTCCGACTGAGAAGCAGGACTCTTCACTTGCGGTGTTGCAGCTGCGTTCAACCACCTGACGGTAAATTAAAGGAAATTACACTCCCAGGTTCGGGTTCTGTGCAAGTTTTAGCTGTGGCTAAAGTTTTATGGCCGTGAAGCTGCAGCCAAAACAGCAAATCTCCGGCGGGAGTTAAGTGATGCCTTCTGCTGGGGAGTGTTGCTCGGAGCCAGCAAAACAGCGCCAGTCGACGGATAGCCGTCGCTTCGGGGAAATGGAGGACAGGAGGCGGCTTATGGAGAAATATTGAATTGTTTTAGGACAAGTTCTCCTCGGTGTGCAGAATTAATCGTTATTAGCTCTCTCAAAGATATGCCTAAGTACACAGGGACTATTATTGCAGTACTTCCCCATGCAACCTCTCATTACGGCCTGTAATTACAGTCGGGTTGGCCCTGCGGCAGTTCCATCAATCCAACCGCCCTCCCCCCCCACCCACCCACCCACCCCTCCTTCGCCATACACGCAAACGCCAGCCACCACCGGGCGTCCGTGGCCGGAGAAGAAAAAGAAGAAAAAACAAAAAAAAAAAAACCCACCGGGCGCTCCCGGCAGCTTGTTTCCTCTCCGCCACAGCGACACATCCACCATCCATACGCCGCAAACGAGCAGAATCATATCCTATTACCGCGACGGGCCTAATTGAAACATGTTTATTTATGGCCGTCGTTCCGAGACGAGGAGCGGCGCGTTAGCAGTGCGGCTAACGGGCTCCCGCGATATGAGGCTGCGGAATTAAATTAAAAGCTCATAAAATGAAATATGCTCTGTATTAGCTGTTTGACACTTAATTTGCCTTCAAATGAGCAGAGGAAATCACAAATTAACTGTCTTTGTTTTTTTTTTTTTCTCCCCCCTTCCCCTCCCTCTGTACCTCACCTAGCCTATTAGGCAAGGGAGAGCGCAATTACAGACAGAGGCTAATCGTTTAGTTTATGAATTCTTGTGGGGAAGGTACCGATGTGCCATTCAGTATTAAAGCCTCGGGGGTCAGGAGAAGGGGGGGCGGGGCCTCTCCTCATGGTGGCTGGAAAAAAAAAAGAAAAAACACAACATTTCAGAGTTTCAGCAGCTTCGGTTTAACTAAAAAAATAACTTTTTCTGACCTGGAGGCCGACGCTCCTGAAACGTCAGAGAAGACGCTTCCTGCCTAAATAAACACACTGATTGGGTGAAGAGCCAGCGCTCCATGGGAGCCCTGGTCCCCCCTGTGCCGCCGCCATTGTGCGCGACCGGCTTAATGGGAGACTTTTTGGAAGTGGGGGGCAAAGGAGAAGAGAGCGCTTCTTTCACTCCCGGCTTTATTGCCCTGACCGCGGTACACAGCACAACAAAACAAGCCTCTCACGCGGCGCTCTCGGTCACCCGGAGACGCCTCGCAACAAACAGAGGTATTCGCCACGAGTCAATTATCAGCGTCGGGTTCTGCTCCGCGGCGCCCGGCCCTCGTGCTGTGAATGGGGCCACTAAAACAACAAAACATTCTTATGGGATAAGCAATTGACTCACAAGCTTCTGCTCACTCGCTGCGTGTGAATCCAGACTCGACCTGACAGTCCATTTAAAAGTCTGTAAAGTTGTAAAGCAAAGACTTGCTTTGAGCTTTGAGCTTTTATTTTGTAGTTTTGTGGATTTATGATGAAATGTCTGCTCTCATTCTAGAAACGTTAGATTTTTTTTATTATTTTCTAGACGATTGAAGCTTAAAGACACATTTTTACTGACGGTGATTTAAAACAAATGTAGGTTTCATTCTTTAATTTTGCTAAGTTTATTCCCTTCAAACTTTTCTTTTGCTTTTCTGCACATGGATGTAAAGTGATGGAAATGTAAAAGGAAAAAAACTTGTGACTCACGCAGTGATGTTTTCTGTCAGTGCAGTGGTGAAGCGTGTGTGTGTGTGTGTGTGTGTGTGTGTGTGTGGGGGGGGGGGGGGGGGGGGGGGGGTATTTCATTCAGTTGACTGCAAGGTACTGCAAATGGTGAACCAAGAAGGTGATTTGTAGTTTCCAGAGGTTTTGTGTTTTCTGAAAAGTGCAACATGGCGGTAATACCAGCGGGTCACCTTCTTACCCTCTAATTCCTCTGGAGTTTTTTCTTCTTCTTCTTCTTCTTTTTTTAAAGCGTCTCATATTTTCCCCACCTCCATAGATTTTGGGTATCGTCTCGTACCCGCTTCCCCCTTGGCCGACCGTGTTTTTTGTTTCTTTTTTGTTGTAAGACGTGTGCTGAGTTCTTTTGTTATTTACATAAACTGTTGTCAGAGCGCCCAATCTGAGCATGGAGGAGCGGCGCGTTGCTTAGCATAAAGACCACGGTCTTATCTCCACACCTCCTTCCAGATGGGCCCGGGCCGAGCATTGCTGCACGCTCACAAACACACACACACACACACACACACACACACACACACACACACACACACACACACACACACACACATACACACAGAGAAAAACAATAGGAAGATAAAAAAAGGACTTGGTTCAGCTCCTATAGAAGGACAAAGGTTTTCTTCTGTTGCGATTTATGATGCGATTCAACTCTGAAATGTCAAGACCTTTATTTATTTGTTAATTTATTTATTTTAGCTCTAGAAAAACTTCTCTGCTTTGTCAGATTTTATTTCTTCACCGTCAAATATTTATCGCTCAAGCCTGGAATCCGCAGCGACCCTTTTTTGTAGCGTTTTCACGCCGCTCTTCATCGTGAAACTACTGAAACTATCAGCCTGCTCCGAGGAATTTCCATTCCTATTGCATTTGAATATGGTCTAGACTAAAGCAGAATGTCAAGTGGGGCCATAAATTACATTTGGAATAAATGATTATGCTGTAATCGCATCGGATCATCTCTGTCCAGATATGGCCGCTGTCACCCAAAAGCAGGGCCGGAGAGACGAAGGCCACTTTTTCATCTTCCTCTGCGACTGTCCAGAAGCCTCTCTGTGTGACTTCACAGGTCAGCCCTCTCCGCTGCGCCCGCCGTCCCGCCTCGCCCGCCTCCTCCCCCACCGCCCCGCTTCCTTTAATACTTCCTCTGCGGAGTAAGTCGGGGGGACAGGCGGTCACGCAGTCGCTGGCTTCATGATTAATGGTGTTTATTCTTGACAGAAGGCTCCTTTATTTATCTGCATTGCAGTTTCGCTGATACTATCAGTCACCTGAATGAAAAATATTCAGTCATACCAATTTTGCAGTATAATTGAGTAGAGTCACTTCCTTTCAGCTCCCCCCCCCCCCCCCGCCGTCTCTTCCCTCTCTTGCTCTCCTCTCCCACTCTATCTGGCAGCCTTATCATCGCCACAGTAATTTTCGCGCTGCGTTGTTTGATATGGAGAGGCTGGCTTTAGCCGCATTTGACATAAAGCCTCTTCAATTTTCACAGGAGGGAAAAAAAAAAGAGGGGGGAAAAAGAAAGTTGTGCCACTCTGTGAAAATGTGCGAGGAGGGTAAAGTACCCCCCCCCCCTTCTTCTTCTCCTTCTTCTTCTTCTTCTTTTTTTTTTCTGAGGCAATTTCAGGATTTAGAGAGAAAGGAGATAAATGCCTAAGCAGAAATGTGGGCAGATTGAAGTTACAGTATATCTATTTTTTTTGTAATACACCAGTTTCAGAGCCTCTAAATGGGCAGTGTAGCCTCTTTTTTCCCCCCCTCCTTAGCCTGTGCACTGGACCGTGATATATTTGAAGGCACCTGTGTATTTTGAGAATGATGGATCCAGCAGGTTGGGAGAAAAGAGGAGGGGAGGGAGGAAAGAAAAAAAAAAAAAGAGTTTGGCCCAGCAGACACTTGACAAGGCCTGTAAAGGTTTGTGGGTTGAGTCATTACCTGTGGAGATGTGTTAAGACGCGTTCCAAAAAACCCTCCTTACAGATGCTGCTGTGTGTGTATTCAGATTTTCCCCCCAGTTATTAAATATCACGTGGGTTTTTTACATTTTTTTCTAATCTTCTCAAGAGGGTTTACATCAGATTTTAAGCATTAAATACAAACAATATTTAGAAACTAAACCGACTTTATCTCATTTCTTACATAACTATTTAATTCAGGCAAGTCTGATAGTTTAACAAGTCTTCCTCGTTTCTTTATCGCCTCTGCAGTGTTCTCCTCGAATTTGATTTAAGGGTCCATTAAAAGCGCTTTGAAAAAGGTACATTTTTTTTGATAAAAGGGGGAATACATTAATCTCTAATATGAGGCCTGCGAATTTGCACATGTAACACATTAGTGGATTTGATTTTCTATACACAAGTCATTTGCCCCCTCTTCATGTTTGAGATCTCAATTTGTAGCTCTCCCAAGGAGCACAATGGAAAACCAGGTCTGAGGGGAAGAGATAACAGGCAGGTGCCAACAGCTCTGCGCTAATGTGTGTGTGTGTGTGTGTGTGTGTGTGTGTGTGTGTGTGTGTGTGTGTGTGTGTGTGTGTGTGTGCGCGCTGGTGGTTCCTTGTACAGCCATGCTTCTGCACATACACACACTTATATTTGAATATTGCATTATTTATTTCTCTGCATTAATAAAAAAAAAGATATAAAGCAATTTAAATATAAATATAATAAAATGCTATTTTGAGGAAAAAATGAAATGCGATTTATTAATTCATGCAAATCTTTTCAAATTGTTTTTTCCTGTTAGATGTCTTGGTTACAGGCTTCTGCTGTAGTTTTTACAGCCTCATATGAGGTTATTTTGGCTTTCAAAAATATTATTATATTATTATTGAAACCATCTCGCAGGAAAAAAAAATATTGATCTTCTCATCCGTTGTTTTTTACTGTAAATAATACAGAATTTATGTCTTTAAAAAAGCTTTTTTTTTCAGCCTTTTAAATAGAGAAATAGTTCAATTTGGACAAAAATGGCTGCTGGTTTAACTTGTGTCAATCAGCTAATTAATTCACTGACTAATCTTTGGCCCTATAATTTAAAATTTAGTGGGCAGGGATATTATACAAAAATTAAATTACATTTGTGTGATGTATTACGCGTCTGAGGAGCTGTGAAGTGCAGGCGGGTTTCCTGCGGTTCTCATTTGATGGGTGTGGCGCGCTGTCACGTTTTATGAGCCGCGCCGCTCCTTAATTGGCTTTGTAAAAGACCCTCCTCTTATTGGCGGGGACCTATTAGAGAACGGCGGCGACTGTCAAAGATACAAGCCGGCGCTGACGGCGCGCCGCCTCACAGCGCCTCGCGCCACCCGAGGCAGCAGCTGCTTCTCTTTAGAAAAAAAAAAAATAAAAACAAAAATGGGGCCTGAGCTGTGGATGCAATCAGAGGATTTATGGATTAATCAATTTTACTTCAGAGACTGATTTTAGCTGTTTGTCTTTTTTTTTTTTTTTTAAAAAAAAGAATTCAACCTGTGCCCCTCCGACGTCACGCCGCGGCGGCGCAGAAATGTGGAATTTCCATTACTGTGATCTCCGGGCTGCAGACCCTGCGATCCCACTCTGGGGGCCAGTTATAGCAAGTAACGAGACCGAGGGAACAGGGTCATAAATCCTCTCCAACTCTCCTCATTTTCCATCCTCTCCTCCGTCCCTCCCCTCTTTTCCTTTCCTCCCCCCCTCCATCCCTCGCCCCTCCTTCTCCTCCATCTCCCCCCCCCCCGCGATAAATGATTGAACCTAAACACAACAATGTAAAATATTAACGGCGCGTCGGCCGACGCTCCGCTGAAGGCCAGTGACACTTTGAACGTGGGAGGAAATGAGTTCATTACCTCTCTGGCGGCTCCAGCGCGTCCCTCCCCCCCTGTTTATCTCTGAAATAACCAAAAAATCCGCTCTCTTTACACTCGTCCCACCAATGAAAATTAATTCATGTCACATAAAGGGATTCTTTTCTCTCAGCCGCTCGTTATCGCCCTTATCAGATGTAGCGTCCATTTCATCTGATAGAGACGAGTTTCATCTAATCAGTCTTTTTTTGCAACACGGGCCGGAAAGAAGCCCCTTGCCATTTCAAAATTCCCATGATGCCTTGCTCCTCTGAGAGGGTGTCAGCTTTTTTTTTTTTTTTTTTTTTTCTCTCATTGAAGCACTGGAGCTGCACCGTTATGCAGAGTCATGCATGAAACCTGCAGGCTGACGCGCTTTCGTTTGGCTTTAAACTTCACCTTGTGTGTGATTTTTGCTAAATTAGATGTGAGGGGTGTAAATAAAACTTGTTACACCGAGCAGCCCTATTAGGAATTCCCTCCCTCTCCCATCGGTTTTGTTCCGGGTTTGTGAAACATCCTCCTTTGGGCATTTTCCCCCCCCCAAATTTGCGCAGGTCCGTATTTAAGCCTCCCCGAAGCTTCATCAAGCCGGAGCGTGGCACCGCCGCGCGTTCGCCTCCGTCATGATTAAATATCAAGGAACTCCACTTGACATTTTATTAGCCCAACAAGATGGATGAAATGGCCAGAATAAAGTAGGCTGTGTCTGTTCACTTTCCCACCAGCGCTTGCCTTTCTTCTGTCCGGCTCTCCTCCTCCTCCTCCGCCTCCTCCTCCCCACCTCGGAAAGAAGTATGTATTAGGAAAACGTGATGGATTTCCTTCTGAGGAGGAGATTTTCAAATTTGAGAGGAAAAGCTATATTTCTGTGTCTTGTACCTGATGCTCCTGCTCCCCCCCCCCCCCCCCCCCCTCTCCCTTCCTTCCCATCCTCTTTATTTTTTCTCTGTTGTTCTAGCTCAGATCCCTGTCTGAAGGATTAGCCATCTCCAGCGGTGTGTCTCCGCTGTGCATTGTGTGTGATTTGCTCGGGCCCGTCCGTGCGGCTGCTCATTTCGGCAGCGCAGTGTGACGCGCTGGATTGAAGGGAGGGGGTGGGGGGGTGGGGTTTGGGGGGGGGGGGGGAGGGGGGGGCACGCCGCTTCTCGCAGCCTCTGGGCCACACTCGCTCTCCTCACCTGTAGGCTGCACACACACACACACACACTCAGTCTCACACACACTCATTACCCGAGCTGCCGGCCGGTGGAGGCGATGGGGTGTGGAACCCGGACCCTGTTTAGCTGCAGGCGTCAGCTGAGTTTCTGTGTAAAAGGCATCGGGGCCATCGAGACGCTACCTGAGCGGAGAGAGAGAGAGATGGATGTGTTTTCAGAAGTTTAACGCTTTAACACCCAGGAGTGGCCTCCTGTCTCCTCTCTAGCCCGAGGCTTGCCAGAGGAACTCCAAACTCTGACTCACAGCTAATTCCACCTGTGCTTCAGGAAGAAGAAAAAAGAAAGAAAAGAAAGAAAAACAAGCAATCAAGCACGTAATTTTCAGTGAGCAGAGATGGAAGGTAGATTATTTCCTTTCAAAGCGTTTTAAAACGAGCAGACTGGAGCATGGGAGACGACCGAACTCTTTTCTTGTTGTCGCCGGTCTCGTGTTTTGTTCCCTGACTTCAGCCCCCCCCTTGAAATTACAGGAAAAAAGGGTCGGCTCATTTTCTGCTATTTCACTTTCATGTCTCGGTTTTTCTCGCTGTACACCCTGTTGATTCGTTTTGCTAGACTTTCTTATCTCGGTGGCTGGAATTGCATTTAATTGCGGTGTGGAAAAAAAATGGCTTTCCAAACAGCCTGGGAAGAAAAACCCCGCTGCGTGGCACAGCCCAACCAGAAACTTTTTTTTTCCTTTCCTTTTCCCCCCAAAACGACGACTGTTTGCAGGCGTTAATTCCGACGAGCGGCGAGGAGATGCGATTGTGTCTTTTCTTGATAAAACGTAATCTCCCCCCCCCCCCCCCCCCCCGACTTTGCAGACGTGACGCCCTGATCTGAGAGAATTTTCCCTCTCCGCCCCGCGTGACAAGGAGCGGCGTGCGTTCGTGACTCGCCGGGCGGGGTTCGCCGAGGCGGCGGTTCGCTCTGACACCTGGGCCCGTTTGTTATGACTCGGCCTCGTCACGCCCGCTGACTCCCGCGGGTAAACATACGTCAGCGCTGCCGCGGCATGGAGAGCGATACGTGCCTGAGGAGAGGCGCTGCGGCCGTCTTATCTGGAGATGGTGTGCGTGAGACCCGCGGGGGGGTGTTGGGGGGGGGGGGGGGGGGGGGGGGGGGGGGGCGCTGTGCTGGATATTGGACTGGACAGTGAGCGTATGTGCGCGCCGTCTGACTAAGCAGTGTACGGGAATGTCTGGCACGCCTCCAGAAGTATCCCACCGAGAGGGAATCCTGCTTGATGTGACCATGAATAGAACCCCACCTCCACCCCCCCCTCCACCCCCGCCCCCGCGGACCCGCCCAGGCCTTTGATGTCAGGGGGGGTCACACGGCGCTCTCACAGCTCCGGGGGGGACATAGTTACCCCGAACGCCTGGCAACCCGGCCGTGCCCTGCCAGCTCCGCGGCCGGCGCTGCCCAGACAGCAGAAAGGCTTGAAGAAGACGCCGCCGCCGCCGCCGGTCGGCAAACGAGGAAATTCTGATTACATGGCCGCTGCCGCTGTCGACGCTGACAAAAAGAGGCCAAAGGACAAATTCCTGGCACACATTTACTGCTGGAATGTCCCCATTCAATCTGCCACCAATAGTATTTGCTGAAACCTGAATCATTTGTCACTTCTGAGTCGTCTGGTTTGATGATTTCCTCTCGCTATGAGTTCAGTCTGAGTTGAAGGAATTGGTAGAATTTAGGGAAGACTTTCCCATTGAATCATTAAGGAGGCAGAAGATATCCTCCCTCCTGTGTTTGTGTCTCCTCTCCCCCGTGTCTCGGCTCCCTCTCCTCCCTCCTCGGGTCTCAGCTGGCTCTGTTCCTGTGGCCCTTTGATCTCAGTGAAAGGGTTTGGAGCTTTAAAGTGCTTCTGTTTCCGCTGTCAGGAGCCTCTCTCTTCCTCCTCTCAGGTTTAGGCTTTCAGAGCGGTGGCGGCGTCGTGCCGCGGCTGGGTGGGTTCCGCGGGGCCGGGAGCCGCGCAGACGGGTGAGGTGGAGGTGAGGTTTCGGGGGAGGTGGGGGGGCCGGGCTGTCAGCCTCGGTCAGGACGGGACCTGACACCTGACTGATTCCACTTCCCTCCAAAAAACTCGGCTCCCTGCTCACACAGCCTCTTGTGGTTACAGTCGTGTGTGTGTGTGTGTGTGTGTGTGTGTGTGTGTGTGTGTGTGTGTGTGCTCCCTCCTCTCGCTGAATCCATACATGAAAGTTTGTGTTAATCTGAATTGAATGTCACTAAATAAAATCAGGTTGAATGTGTGAAAGTGACAGAAGCATTACTGTAGTGTCGGCTGTGGAGAATGGTTTTTCTTAACTCATATTTTGGACTTTGGATGAACCTCAGGATCCATATCTTCACCACAACACATTAATATCAATTTAAATGCTTTAATGATTGCTCTTTAAATGAAAAAAAAAAAAAAGCTGTATTGTGTGCCTTTCAGGTCCACTCAGCTCAGAAATCAGGCTCTGGCCGCTCAGGCCTCAGTGTTCACAGATGATTGTTGGCTCTGATGTCAAGCACATCGTAAAGTTTACGTTTCAAAAATCGAAACTAGCAATTTAGACACTGGTTTAAGTCCAAGTGAGAAGGCAGAAGGTCATGACTGTTGGGATAAAGTCTTTCTTGGCCGTCTGTTTTGGGCCAGGCGAGCAGCTCCGGATGAAAATATGAGCGTCCGTGAGTTGTCTCAGTTGCTGGATTATTGGATTTGGACTCACCAATTTCCTGTACTCTTCTGCAAAGCACACACATCCCCAGAATTTTCTTTTCATTTCAGCTGTAACCATTTCATGCTTGAGCTGAAAGCATTTGCAAAGCAGCGGTCCCGTTTTAGCCGAACCGCTGTGTCAATACCGGCAGGTCGAGCCGCCGCTCCGCAGCCATACCTTCTGCGCTTTAGTGAAGTCGTCAACCTTTACCGCAACTCTGTGTCTCTGCAGCCTTCGCCGAGGAAAAAAAAAAAAAGTATTAGTGTTGATATAACCTTGTTCCAAACAAAGACTCAAGGCCTGCTTACACGAGCGCACACCCCTCCATAAAACCTCAAAGTCTTTTGGGGGCATATTTACTCTTGGCGAGTGTGTACTCATCCGGTGGAATAAGACGACAGTTTAAGATCCGCAGACCGCTCCGTGTAAACACGCCGTGTCTTAAAGGGGCGCTGGCTGGTTCCAGCGAGGCCACGTGAGAGGAAACGGCTTCCATATGTCAGGAGCTCGCGCTCTCCGCGCGCCCCGCACGTCTTCTTCAGGGGTTAATGGGAATTAGAAACCGGGGAAGGGAAGCAGAGGAGTGAAGTTTGAAGAAGCAGGCTGCAAAACCCTGCGGTGCAGGCTTTGATGTAAATCTCAAATCAGGTGTAACTAAGACTTCTCAGCACACACGCACAGCGCCAACATTCCTGCGCACACACGCACACACACACACACACACACACACACACACACACACACACACACACACACACACTCGGCACATTGTCAGATTACTTCCTTTCGTCATGTTGATGAATGTACGCTGGCAGATGCTGAGGCGATCACGGCCGCTCACACCGGACCGGCCGCTCTGCTGGACGTTCCTCCACGCCGCACTCCTCCGAACCATCCATCTCGCATGCTGTCCTCCTCAAATCCCCTCACACCTGGCTCTACACCCACAAGACCACTTTTTTTTTAAAACCTTCCTCCCTTTCTTCTCCAATTCCCTTCTAACTCTTATCTGTCCCCCCGTCTCTCCCCGACTTATAGCTCATATCTTCACGGGCTCCTTTCTCCTCCTCCTCCTCCTCCTCCTCCTCCTCTTCGGCCCTACTACTGTTCATGCTCTGATTGTTTTTCCTCCCTCATATCCTCTCTCCACACCTCTTTCCCTCCTTTTCATTCTCTCATAACTTTGCTTCTCTTTTTCACATTTCAGCTCAGATGTCCCACTTGCACAAGTTGCTGCTCTCTTCTTACCGATTACACGGATGTGCCCTTTTTTTCTTTCTACTCCTGTTTCAGGGTCGTTAAAAACCGAAACACATGTCAAAAAAAAGAAAGCTTAGTACAGCATACTTTTATAGTCTGCAAATTCAAAACGATGAAAGAAAAGTGAGATTGATTTACAAAAACTTTGACAAAGTAGTTTTGACAGCAATAATTGTCTCTTCCCAGGATGAAACACACGCGTAAGCCTTCCTCACTGTAACCTCAACCTGTTTTTATTCAAACTTTAGTGGAAAAACAAGGTAAACAGCAGGAGGTCCGCAGAGCCAGTGAATGACAGAGTTGATCAGTGTCACACAGCCAGAGTGGGTCTCTGGCTCACCTCACAGAGGGAAAAAAAAAAATCCCAAAGAGCTTCTAAACGTCCTCCTGGTTTCTTATTTCGACATAGAAAATGTCAGAAACATCACATGTGTTGGTTTCAGGGGCTCTAAATGGACTCCTGGTGAAAACCAGGCTCGCCGATTTAACTCGGCGCACGTCTGTTTGTCTTCCAGTTTCCTCCCGGTAATCAGCGACAGAGCAGGTTTTTCTGTGTTTCTCCCTCAGCTGCGCACGCCGCCGTGCGCCCGGGTGTGTACGTGTGTGAGACTCGCCGCGCCGCCGTGTGACAACAGAAGCCGGCGTCACTCCGCGGCGGCGTTGTGATCTGTGTAAATGAGCCATGTAATGGAGGCATGTGGGCACGGGACGCACACACACGTACACTCACACACACACACACCTGTTTTGAAGTGCGCTCTTGCCCTCGCCGTGGCCTGGGAGGTGTGTCGGGGCATGAAAAATGTATCATGCGCTTTTTTGACAGCTGACGTGCAAAAACACACACAACTCGAGCGAAGGTTGCAGGAACCGCCATGACCGCCGCGCTGAAACGTCACCGGCTCGGGAATCGGACTCAGATTTCCCTTCGGGCTGAAACTCTCGGGGCGGTTGTCGTCTTTTTCGCGTTCACCTGCCTCGGCGCCGGAGGGACAGAGTCTTAACGCACTCCAGCACACTGAACGCCGTTAAAATTGTCCTGCAGCCCCTTCGGGCTAATTACAAAGAGCCTCCTGAAGGTGTGTGTGTGTGTGTGTGAGAGTGTGTGTGTGTGTGTGTGTGTGTGTGTGTGTGAGTGTGTGTGTTCGCACATTTGTCCGGTGTTTCTGTGTCGTTTCCGCTCCTCTGTGCTCATTATTGACCGCGGCCTGAGCTCTTTCATTAGGGGGGCTGTGAAGTGGAGGGACGGCGCGGGCCGGGGGTGGGAGGGGGTGGGGGTGGGTGGGGGGGATCAGGGGACGGGGCGGAGGTCGTAATTGGGCTGTTCCGCTCCCCCCGGCCTCGCTCAAGGTCACCGCCAGCCAGGTCCCTCTCTTTCCCTCTCTCCTCCCAGCCTCCCATCTTAAAACCCACACTTTCAGCCCCCCCCCCCCCCCCCCCCCCCCCCCCCCCGTCCCTGCCCCTCTCTTCCCCTCATCCTCCTCTTTCTCCCGGGGTCTTTTGTCACAGTGGGCCGGTCCGCTGGGGAGCCACCGAGAAGCGGAGGGGCTAATTCAGTCTAATCTTTGAGCCTGTTAATGTCTGGCTGATATGTGGATTTCTCCACGTCCTCGGGGGACGGCCTTTGTGGCGAAGGCCATCATTATGAAGTTTCCAGGCCCTCCGAACCAATTATAAGGAGGGAGACAAATTAGTTCATCTCAAACTTCACTCCTAAGAAGTTGTCCTGATTGTTCTCAACTTTATTTCCCATCTCTTCACAAAGGAGACGATCCATACTGAAGGTTTTGATGAAGAGGACCCTGATAGGGCTCTTTTTCTTTTTTTTCTGTCAGAAGACTTCCTTTTCTGTGTAAGTCTCGCTGCAGGATTTTGTAAAACGCTGTATCCGTCGTGTGCAATTCTGCGCCCGGTGTCAGCTCAAAGCCAAAGTCTGGAGCCGTCCGGGCGCTGTAGTGTTGCGGTGCAGCGTTGCTTGTCTGGCGCTGGCCGGCGGTGAGCTCGGTCTGGCGTTTCCCTCTGATTAAGATGCAGCGGTGAAAGCTGCCTTTGATCTGAGGAAATGTCTGCGTAGGGAGCAGTTGGAATGCGGCGCTCTCCTCCTCTCTGCCCTGCAGATGGAGGGAGAGAGATAGTGTCACGCTCTATTTGTCTGGCTCTGCCACTGCCGGCCCAGCCGCGGCAGTAAAAAAAACCTTGAACGTTACGGGATAATGAAGCGAGCCCTGCGACGCGTCTCTGGAGCCGGACGCCGCCGTTCTGTTTACAGTCCGCTGGCGGAAGTGGTGAAAGCACACGCTTTCTTTACTGCAGGAAAAGTTCAAGTTCTGGTGGAGGAAAAAAGTTTGGAAAAAGTAGTGAAACTTTTTTTTAAAATGGGGGAAAAACATTCATGCTGTGAAATAAAAACAGGTTCAAATGGGAAAAGTTAAATGTGCATCAAGGAGTTTTTCAACTTTAAAAATACTTATTTTCCACCATAAATATGTTACAAATATTCAATAATGTGTACAATGTGCCCTGACATTGCAAGTACCTCTAACAAGCTAAATTGTCACTTGAAAGTTGCAGTGCCGGTCCGGCACCAGAATTTTTTTGGGGGAGAATTTGAGACGATGTGACATAATGCGCCTCCCGCTGGCCTGATTTCCTTAGGTTTCGTTTTGTCCGCCATTACTCCACCAGATGTTTAGTGAGCAACAACTGAGCAGTATTGAGGATGGATCTTCCAGAAAGTAAGAAAAGACCGGCTTCTAGCACTGCAGCTCCAGCACAGACCCCACCAGGCAAAAGAAACTTAAAGTTTACTCGAGCGCTACTTAACGAGCGAGGAAGGAGTTCCCGTCTTGCGTGCACATACATGGGCACAAGCCACAGACATTAGTGTTTCACTAAGCTGCAGTTACGCCCAAGGCCTGCAGGGGCCGTTGTTTAGCATAAAACGAGGAAACTCCTTAATGCACCTTTAAACTTAAACAAAAGATTTGTATCAGATGATTTCTTAATAAGTAAGAGAAACTTTTTTTTTCTCTTATGTGGTCCAACCATCCATCATCCATCCATGTAAGCCAGGGAACTCACCGAACCATAACATTGTAACTTAGATGGGGAGAAAAAGCCTGTTTTCAAAATTTAATATGAATACAGTGTTTTAATGTTTAAAAATGTGAAAAGTAAGTTCTAAAGCGAATCCAAAAAGACTTTGTACTTCATTACTTTGCATCATTGTCGTTACAATCAGTAGATTTTAACTCATAGCTTAACTGTTTGTTTTCCCCCTTAACCTTGTGTGTGTTTGTGTGTAAAATGTGTAAACTTTTGAAAAAACCCACATGTGCAACGGTGGCAGACTTTCTATAAAGCAGCTGCTCACAATGACTCTCGTTTCCCTCTCTTTCCGCTGTTACCTGTGTGTGTGTGTGTGTGTGTGTGTGTGTGTGTGTGTCTGCAGGCCTCCTGCGCTGGCGGGCAGTCCGGCCTTCTCCGACATCTCCCTCATCCGGATCTCCCCTCAGCGGAACCCGTCGGTGGGGGCGGAGTCTCCCTTCCACCCGCCGCACCACTACATCAACCCCTACATGGACTACATCCGCTCCCTCCACAGCAGCCCCTCCATCTCCGTTCTGTCGGCCACCCGGGGCCTCAGCCCCGCCGACGGTGAGCAAAGTCACACACACACACACGCACACTTCCATCCCACATGTACCGCAGAGCGAAGACTTTTAAAAATAATTGTTGGGATTGATTAGTGAGGCTAAACTGCAGTTAAAAGGAAACCTCAGTTCTCCGCATCACTTTAATTCCTGTTTGGAGATCAGAGGAGGTCAGACAAGAGGCAAGCAGATCCATCTCTATTAAGACCCAGGGGCTGGCGAGATGCTATCTGAGCGAGGGAGAGGCGAGATGTGAGTATTATGAGTGCAGCGCTCCCCGTGTGGGTGGGGGGTGGGGGTGATGGGGGGGGGCTCAGGTCGGAGGGAGGCTAATCCTTTTGATCTGTGAGTCGTGTCAGAGACCTCTGGAGGACGCATCAGCGAGCGGCAGGGTCACATACAGTTACACCAGAGGGGAGGGGGGGTCGGATTCAAGTTCAGGGTTGGAGGGGGGGCGCGCGAGGGCGGGGAGCGGGGGCTGTTATGGCTTCCTATGGGGAGCGTTTGTTTCCGGAGATCTTAAAATGGATTTTGGCCGAGAAATCAATCGAGGCTGACGTCTGAAGGAGTTTATTAATGAAGCACTGATTGAAAATGTCCATGTTGAAGAGGGAAGAGGATGGAAAATAAGAGCCAAGTCCAACATCATTGCTTTTTGAAGCTTTTGGATTGGATAAAATTGTCTTTCTATTCTTACAAAAAGCAAAAACCAAGAATGATTTTAACTTAGCAAACCGATACTGGCCTTGAAAAGAGACATTTTTTGTTTCTGCTTTCCACCAAATCAAATTAGTTTGAAGCCACAAAACAAATGTAACTTTCTAAACTTTTAAAAAGTTACTCAAAACTTGTGGTTTATGAAATTTTAAACAACAATTAGCAACCTGTTCTGGTCATTTTTGCTGTGTTAAGACATTTAGTGTAACTCAGCTGCTCAACTAAACATGCTGGAAACTCAAGTTTGATCCCCTTCTATGCAAAAATAATTCAAACTGTTCATTTATGTGGTTTTGTGAAAGTTGGAGGAGCTGTCACAGGTTGACACGCCGCCCTCAGCCCTCATCTGTCTGATCCTGCAGGAGCAGATACGCCCTCATTGACTCTCAGCCTCGCGTTGAAGTGTGTTCCTCGATCTGCACAGAGCTTCTACACCCCGTGCACTCAGCCTCACCCCCATGCAGGCCTGCTCAAAGCTGTTTCCCAGTTCAAACCGCCGCTCTCCAACGCTCCGGCTCTTCCATTACCACAGTGTGCTCCAGCCTCGGATTGCTTTAAAGCAAACTAGTTTCTCCAACCTACCACACGATCCCCTCTCGCTGCGTAATGCTGTGAATTGTGAATGAGGCCCCTAATTACTTCTTTAATCAATCCAGTGATTAATTAACCCATCAGCTTTTGTGCTGTTAGTATATCACCACGCTTACAGGGAGCCTCCTTCTTCAATATGCAAAGGTTTTTTTTTTTTCCTACCAAAAGCTACATTTGAATAATGATGAATTAATTAACAGAATCTAATAGAGATTTAAAGTGGGTGGGATTTAGTGCCACCCTCTCGCTGCCACACATTTGCCTTTTTTTTTTTTTTTTCTTAAAAAAGAAAAAAGAAACAGCTCCTTTCTCTGGGTGTTTCTCTCCTTTCTGAAGCAGGGTGGGTTCAGAGGTAGGCTCGCCCCTGATCCTATTGTTGTGCTGAAGGAGCGCCCGGCGGCTCCCCAGGTCCTGAGGCATGCCTCTGCCTTCTCCGCATCCAGTGCCACACTGACAGCTTCCCCCTTCTCAACCCCCCCTCTTCTTTGCCCCGAGGATGGCACGCGGATGCCAGCATTTCTGATTTAGAAATCCTGCAAAGCCCCTTTTTTTTTTTTTTTTTTTTTTCCTCCTTCTTCTTCTTCTTCTTCTGCGCACGGTTGCTGAATGGGACACATTATGGTTGAATGCAAAAGCAAAGCCAAGGCGGAACACTGGAGACAATTAAGAAACTCCCCCCCCTTCCACCGAAGACATAAAAGCCAGATCGAATTAATTTAGAATTTTTTTTTCTTCCTTTCATTCAACCAATCATGGATGCATATTGCCGGCATACAGGCCAGCCTTAAGAGGAAATCTCCTCATACAGGATTTCTTTATTTATTTTCTCTTTATTTCTCCAATTGGGGGGGAAAAAGAGCTGCAGCTCGCAGTGGTCTGAACAGATTCCATATTTGCATCCCAAACCACAGTGTTAGTCTTCTCCCTCTGTTTCTCAGAGTATTTGCATATGGAAGCCCACCGCCAGATGTTTATTTTTAGGCTGCGGTTCAAGGACTTACAGCACTCTATAACTAAGGGAATGACTTGGAAAAGAGGCATCTTGAGAGAGAGAGAGAGAGAGAGTGAAGTGGAGGCAGAATCGGTCGCTCCATCTTTATGCAGCGCGGATCTATCTGGGCAGATTTAGGCCTTTTGTTTCGCTATAGAGTTTAAAGGAGCAGAGTCGCGGAGCAGGTTGCATATCTGCAGACTGCAGCACCGACGCGCAAAAAAACACACAAGCACCATCTTTGGCAAGGGATGCGTCAGCCCACATGATCTTACCACACACACACGCATACAGTACATACCATGCACTCTTTCCAAGTGATCAAGGAATAGTAAGAAGAGGAGAAAAGGCTGTTTAAGAATTGTATTGTGAGATGATCGGTTCTGCCGCTGCATCAATCGAACGCCGATGCGCACTCACTGTAATCTCCGGGGAAGCGCCCGGTAATCCTCGCCGAGGTTCTCCTCTTCAGGTGATGCTCCCCGTGCAGCTGTTTCGCTCGACTCGCCGCTGTTGCTAATGTGCTCATTACTGTTCTGCTGAGCTGATTATCATCTAATGTAAATGAGTGTGAGTTTCATAATGCGTTGCAGGTGTGCTCTCCCTTTTTTTATAAATTTTATTTCCAAATGTTTTCTTCATCGCTCACCTTCTTTTTTTTTTTTTTTTTTTTTTTCCCCCTCTGGTGCTGATCCCGTCTCTCCCTGCCTGCTCCAGCGCCTCACACCGGCCTCACCACGGCCGAGTACTACCACCAGATGGCTCTGCTGGCAGGCCACCGCAGCCCGTACGCCACCGACCTCCTCCCGTCCGTGGCGTCCACGGCGGGGGCCGGCGGCGCCAGCGCCCTGCACATGGAGTACCTGCAGGCGATGGACAGTAAGTCTGCTGCAAGTCCCAGACTCAAGACACCTCTCATTTCCACAACATCAACTTTGCATGAACTTTTGGGGCGAAACCTAATCCCACAGATCATTTTAGGAATTTGCACCAAACACTTAATCCTACTTTTATTTTTTTTTATTTTTTTAATTCCAGATCAGCATATACAAACACAGTATGTGGTTTTGGGTGGACTAAGCCGTCTTGCAGCTGTTGTAGGTTTCCCTCCTTCCCATTTAAGCGTAGATTTGTTGACTTGCAGATCACACAATGCCTCGGCATGTAGGTTAAATCCAGGATTAGCTGCGGTTGGGAAGTGGAAGGTTTCACCACATCACTGCAAACAGTGAATATATTATTCATATCAATCAACCAGTCGTTGTTTTTGCAGCACCTTTCACACAGTGAATGCACCTCAGAGTGCTTTACAAGCATATGTACACACACACACATATGGGTAGAGTTGTGTATATGCATGTGTGCACATACGTATTTGGAGCAACACTGCAGGTCTGAAACATCTGCCAGGTAACAGAGTGACGCTTCATCCATGCTTTAGGAGTGCAGTGGATTTCCACAAGACTGTGTGTGAAAGCACACCTACCACATTCAGCTCCGTTGGGAAGACACCTTTAAGCATCGAGAGTGCATACCTGCATGTTTAAGGCACAGGTGGGCCCAGAGGGAATTCAGCGCTCAAATTGCACTTTCACAATGCAACGATCCGCTCCTATAAATAGCTCAGACTACAGGAGGAGGTTTGCTTTGACATGATTTAAATGAGCTTTTGTCTTAATGTGTTGGGCTCAGGAACCGTGTGCAGAGGACTTATGCTAATGAGTTATTTTAAAGTGTAAATAGGAAATTAAACGCACACTAAATCTTAGAGAGGTCGCGCAGCCTCACCCCGCTCCCTTTGATGAGAATGTATTTAGTCAGGCAGACGCTGCTTTCATGGAAATCCAGGGTGAAGTTCCCCCTATTCCTCAGAACAAACTAATTAAAACTAGCCAAACTTGTGCGGGTATCAGAAAATTAATTGCTATTAAGTGGGAATTGGAATGTCCCACCATTCATCACTGGAGAAATCCTTTCTTCTGTGTCACTTTTTAAGATTAATAGACAGAAACAAAACAATTAGGGGCCAAATTTAAGTGGAGATGCGGTGCTCCTCACTTCCAAATCGCCTGTGATCATTGCTAGTAATCACTCATCGTGTTTCAACATCATGTGTTCCAACGGCCGCAAGAAATTAACACTTTAAAGCTTTGCTGGATTTCAGAAGGAAAAAAAAAAAAAACATGCAAAGAACGGCCGAGTCTATCAAGAGGCTTCCGCTGATAATCTGGGCTACGGCAGCTATTTTGGTCCATTTCAGATCAGTGTAATTACCTTCAGCGAGAGCTCTGCTAATGAAACAATGAGCCCGTCCTGCGTATTTGTGCTTTAATGGGCCATTGTCTACGTTCGTACTGCCTAATTAGCGCCGTAGCTCTCATAGATCACAATGACTCCAAGTCTTTATTTCTCCTCTTTATTAGCTAATCTTTATCTTCCAGCTATTTTTTCCTAATAGTTGTTTTACTGACACGCAGGCTTCTGTTTTGTAACGTTTAAGCATCTCGAACTGCTATATAAAACCTGATAATTGTAGCTATTAAGCATGTGGAAACTCTTCAGGTGCTGGTTTGTGTTTATTACCAAGCATGGCAACATTTAATTAATGTTTATAACACTTTGAAATGTCACTTTAGGTTGACATTTTTATCAAATAATACGTCAATATGTGTAATTTTTCAATAATGATCACATTAATAATACATTTTATGTATAAATAGCACTTTTCAGAATACTCAACGCCCCCCAGGTGCGTCTGCTGAGGGTTCAACCCCAGTTTTGCCAGACAACTTTTGTCAGTCGGGCCTGTCCGAGCCCTCCCCTGGCCACCAAGAATTAATGACGCGGCGGGTAAGCAGCCGTCCCGTCCATAAATCAAGAGGAAATTAGAGGGACAGCGGCGCTGCGATCCCGGACGCTCCTCTCTCTGTCTCCCCCGGCCGGCCGATTTATCATTGGGGCTGCGCATTAATAAACACCACTCCCATGAGGCTTTGCAGTGCTGAGAAACCAACCTTTCTCAGTGATCCCCCCTGCCCCCCTCCCTAATTCACCACAAGTGGAGGATTTTTTGGTTGTGGAGTTGTCAGGAAATTTGTGAGTTTCCAAGATAACGCCAGCTTGCTCAACACTTTCATTCCTCTGCTTTCCGATAGATGTCCAGATATCATGAAATGATGTGAGAGCAAGGCCACAATAAAAGAGTTATCATGTCAAGTTTTGGGTTTTTACATTTGTTTTTTGCTTTTTTAAACAGCAGGATGAAATAGAAACAAATTGAGCTGAAAGATAAGACATTAGAGTCAGTTGGTTCAGCGCTCTCCAGGCACCTCTCCCATTAAAAAATGGGAGATTTTTCATCCGGTGTGCGGACGGCGTTGCTCTCCTCGCAGATGAAACTCGGGCCTGCTTATGCCAGAACGCCGCCGCCGCCGCCGCTGCCACAGTATCCACGCAGACGCATTCACATCCGCGCGCCGTGATTACCATGTGAAAGGAGCGCGCTGTAATCGTTGGATGTGTCAAACGAGAGACGGAGCATTTACGTTTCGCGAGATGGATGGATTGTGGGGGACGTAAATATGGTGGAGGAGGAGGAGGAGGAGGTGGAGGTTTTGGTGGGGGGGGGGGTTATCGGGGCTGTGTAAGCCGGTTTTGTTTGGCTTCGCGAAATTACTCAAAATGTTTTATTTCCAAGTCTTGAGTCACAAAGTCATTGTGTCAGTTCAGGCACAAAGCGCCACATCCCCTCGGTGCTTTTTCTCCCCTCCTTCAGCCCCCCGCCCGTTTTTCCTCTGTCTTGTTTGTGACATCTCCATGTGAAAAGACAACAAAAGTCATGTTTTAATCTCTACCCGTGGCTCATTGTATGTGCGGAGAGAATGGTTGCGCCGTTTCCGCCTTTTACCTTTTCAAGCCCCCTTTTTTAGTATTTCCAGTCAACACTGATTGCATTTGAATAACGAGTCAAATTGGACTTGATTAAATATTACCATACACAGTCAGAGCATTTCTCCAACATAAAAGACATGTTTTCTCATGGATGAAATGCAAGCAGTGCATCAAGTGACAGCCGAACACTCATTCAGACGGGCCTTTTGTGCGGTGATTGACAAAAGTGTCATTTGTCAGGGTTAGATTAGGTTAGACTTTGGATAATGTCAGACGGAAAAGCTCCAAAAATTAAGATTTGCAGTTTTTGTGATCGTTTGTCAGTGAATCGCTCCTGCTTTTCTCCAGAAAGCAGCAGAAACGGGTTCATTTCCACTTTCAGGAGACATTTTAACCTGTCATTTGCACGGCGGTCACTCACTCCGGTCTCTCTCGCTCCCACTCTCTCTCTCTCCTGGTCTCTCAGGCTCCCGCTTCCCCAGCCCGAGGCTCCCGTCACGGCCCAGCAGGAAGCGGCCGCTGCCCATCTCGCCGCTGTCGGAGCACAGCTTCGACCTGCAGACTATGATCCGCAACTCGCCCAACTCCCTGGTCACCATGCTGAACAACTCTCGCTCCAGCTCCTCCACCAGCGGCTCCTACGGCCACCTCTCCGCCGGAACCATCAGGTAGCTGGAGGAGGAAGGGCAGAATCTTTCTGTAGAGACATGGAGGTGACGGAGGGTTGATGAAATCGAGGGTCGCGGTTGTTATTTCTGGCTGTAGCATGAAAACAGTCGGATTCGTGAGGATGTCTGTGAGTGTGCGTCCTTCGCGGTGGTCATTTGGGAACCAGCATGTGCCAATATGGAGTCGGACGGCGGCGCGTCCCGTCGCTGAAGGTTTCATAACGCCATCGATTGGCACGTTCCCTCCACCGCCTCGATAAACCCGCGCACCTCCTCCAGGATCAATGTGTGCTGCAGAAAAGTGCGAAGGAAGTGAATATGTGTGTGTATGGTCCACGTCAAACCCCCGCGTGGGTGTTGCGCTCCCGGCCAGCCGGTCAGCCCGCCTCCCCCGGCGGCTCGTGTCAGTCATCCGCTCACTCCTGATGGGAGAATCACATTCATCACAGCCAGGTACGGCCGGCTCAGGCAACGGGAAGCGAGAGGAAAAGACCGGAGAGGGGGCAAAATAGGAAGATCCATCGCCCCACCCACAGCCATTGATCAGCGATCTGTAAGAAGAGTCTGATCAATCATGCGGCACACTTAGCCACTGTCCAAGTGACAGGGCCCAAATAGCCGGAGCCAACAGACTGATGAGTGATATGACAAGCGGATGGGCCCCCAAATGTGTCTCGGCCCATTGATTTCCACTCGGCTCGTAATAAGATCAGCAGACATATGGGTCGCGGCGAGAGCAAGGCGTCAGCGGCCAGGATGAATGGAGGCTGCCGCCGCTGAGCCACACAGATCTGTGTTTATCGGACGAACCCCCCGAGGACGCTCGGCGCCATTCTGGGTTTTTGTTTTTTTTAACCATCAACAAAGTTTTAGCTCAGGTTAATAAACTTCCAGCATTCAGTAGAACAGTTTCGCCATGTTGACGTGTCTGTGCGGCGCGCTGCAGATTATTTACGGTGTGTATCGTTTGCCCAGTGGAGAAATGACATCGTGCCTTACACACAACTCAGGATAATTCGCTGTGTTAACAAGCTGAACATTGGCAGGGATTTGCAGACGGAGCGGAGCTCCAGCATTACCACACCACCTCCTGTCAGATTGTCCCCGGGGTTGCGGCGCTATCCAGAACAATCCATTTACCCACTATCTTTCCCCCTTTTTGTCTCATTGCTTTTGCAGCTGTGTGTTTTTTTTTTACTGAGTGAAGTTGTGTTTTAGTTTTTTTGGGATTATTTAGCCGTATTGTAACTCGTCTGTCTCGATGGTTCAGCCCGGCCCTGAGCTTCGCCTACCCCCCCACCCCGGTGGCTCTGCACGTGCACCAGCAGCTGATGGGCCGCCAGCCGGGCATCGTGGGCTCCGCCTTCGGCCACAGCCCCCCCCTCATCCACCCGACGCCGGCCTTCGCCACCCAGCGGCCCGTGCCCGGCATCCCGCCGTCCGGCCTCAGCGCCAGCGAGCGCTCCGCCATCTCCAACGACTCCTCGCAGGTGAGAGCGGCGGCGGCGGCTGCGATTCATCATCGCCGGGTAATAGATAGCGGCGGCTCACGCCGGCGAGACGCGGCGGAGGAGCGCGGTACAGGCAGGACCCACCCTCCTCGCTCGCCTCTCCTGGGACTTTCCTCCAACTTGGGTTGCCTCTTGTTGTGCATCCCGCCGAACGCGGCGCCGAACGCGCCCGCGGCAAACAACCAGGGGCTTGTTAGCATAGACTCCCACCGCTGACGCCATTAATCACAAGAGGAGGAACAAGGATCTGGAGAGCGAGCGCTGACGTGGATGGATGGATCCGATGGGGCTTTTCCTCTGCTCGTTCGGCCCCTGCTGTATGTGCGGGCCCTTATTTGAAGTAAATATTCACAGTTTATTGGTTGTCCCCCTCCTGCTGTTCCTCAGGCCGTCGACGTTATGTTATCTCAAATTGGAAATACCAAAATTGCCTTTTCCTTTTCCCTGTATACACAGAATATTGCTTTGGGGCCGCAGCTGAATCCCAGAGATTGGCCAAATGTTTTACATGCTGCAAAACTGGAAAAAAAAATAATATATATATATATATATATATATCCAAACATCACATCCAACAAAGCTCTTTTTCTGCTTTTATTTTTTAATTTCAACTTATTCAAATCTTGTAATTTCAGCCAGCTTGCTTTGTAATAAAAGCTCCCCCATCGGCTGATTCAAGCCGGGGCTGCATTTGGGTCATCCGCTGGTTGAATCGGTTAATGAGTCGGTTTTAATTGCGATGATTAGCAAAGCTAATGTGATACACTGAATTGCCCAGTTTTTCATTAGCCGAACTAAAGCTCTCATCTGAGACGGGATGCAGGAATTATTATGGTTCAACCACAGTTGTTATTTTTTTTTTTTTTGTGTGTGATTAAATAAATGACTGATTGACTTATAAGCATCACATGCATTTTTAATAACCTTATAAAGGATCAAACAAAAAAAAAAAAAATAGCAGGGAATTAAAGGAGTGTAATTATCAGTGTAGTGAAAAGCAGGCTGTTGGACGTCCGTAATGAGGAAATAAAAGTAGTAAATGCTCACATATGTCCTCTCTCTCCACAGACTAAACCAACAAGTGAGTCGGCGGTGAGCAGCACGGGCGACCCCATGCACCACAAGCGCTCCAAGATGAAGCCGGAGGAGGAGCTGCCGAGCCCGGGCGCCGTGAGCGTGCAGGTCGGGCCCGCAGCTTTCTGTGTTCCTCTCAGAAACACCCACACTGTGGAAAGATTATTAAATTTCTCGAAGGCCGTAAAAACCGCTGCTCGCCCGCCGAAGGTGAAGCTGGAGCCACGATAACCGACGGCGTTGCTCTCGTTAGGGAGGAGGCTTGACGCTCAGGCCCCGCTGGACCGGAGCCACGCCGGCTCCCGGCGCCGCGCTCAGCCGTCTGACCGTGACAGTGAAATATGTCCAGGCTAATAGAGCGACCTACAGCAGGAAAAGGGGGTTAGATTCCTCAAACACTCGCCCCGGTCCCGTCGTATAACAGCCCTCAGACACAGAGAGCGCCTTTCACTGCTACATTTCCGCTCTGCACACTCGACCCCCCCCCCCCCCCCGCTGCCACACGAGGCCGCATTCACACGTGCGCTGTGGTCTTGACCTATAACCCACAATTCCTCGCCGCCTCTTTCATGTGGAAAACGTCTTTTACGAGTTTTTACGTTTTTCAGTCGGCGCTTGACTTTAACCACGTCGCTCTTTGTTTTTTTTTTGTTTTCCAGGATCATCCTGACGGGATGACGCTGGTGAAGGAGGAAGGAGACAAGGATGAGAGCAAACAGGAGCCGGAGGTGGTTTATGAGACCAACTGTCACTGGGAGAACTGCTGCCGCGAGTTCGACACCCAGGAGCAGCTCGTACAGGTGAGCGTGGCACGCCGGAACAGGGGCGGAGCCTCAGGAGGCTGCAGATCACCGCGCATCTGCGGTGATCGGAAAGTGTGACGTCAAACCCGCTAAATGATTTTTCACAGAAGAGCTTCCTCTGCCTTCTCACCTATTGTCATTTCCAAGGAACTTCATTAAGGATGAACAAGTTACAAAAAGAAGATATAATAGAAATTAAAACTTATTTAAAAGTCAAGATTATATTATGAGAAGTTTATTATAGAGAAAAAACATTAATTCATTTGAAATCCTGAAGACATTTTTGAGCAACAGTGTTGTGGTTTTCTGGTTTTCAGTGAGATCTGAAATGATAAAAAGTGAAAGAATGAGAAAACAATGTCACTGTTTGCTTCACTGTGATCATAAGTGAATGTTGAAAAGCTCACATTTTGTTCCTGTTTGTAGTTAAAAGAACAATAGAGGATCACCTCTGTTGTGTTGAGTCCATGACTCTTGGAGTTTTGATTTAGTGAGTCCAATAAAGTTATATGAAACAGAAACAATATCAACAAACCCACACATTAAGGAATTAGAAGAGTGGCAATAATTACAGAGGTTCCTCCAGTCCAGCATGCATCCTTTTACAGTCAAGTATTGATCGTTTTTGGGGGGATTTTAACTGCATCGCATTGCGTCAGTTTCTGAGAGTGAAGTGTTCAAACTCCAGTTCCTCTTCAGCACCAGCAGCTGTTTCTGGGTGAACGTTGAAAAACACAACAGGAGTCGTTCGGCTGTAAGACGGAGCTCAGAAAACACTCGCCAGAGCCGCAGTGTTTGTGTTTGTGTGCTGGGAGAGTTGTCAGGCTCAGTCGATCTCAGCAACACAAGCTGCAGCTGTGCCGGTCGGGACAGCGCCTCCTATCAGGCCCCGGCAGCGGCAGCCTTCGGCGGCGGCGGCGGCGGCGGGGCCGCGGGCGCCGTCCGCTGCCGGCCTCCTGATTGGATCCGGGGACGTGGTAATGGGCTCAACAAGCCGGCGAGCACATCCTGCGGCTTAATGCCGCTCACTGATCTGGCGGGCGAAGCCTCCGGACCGGACCCCCTCCTGTCCGTTATCGGGACCCTCCTGCGACCCGCGAGATGGACGGCTCTCATCATCCGGCGCCCGGGGGTTCGCCGCGGTGCCAAATATTAATGACGCGACGGCCGCCGCGCCCCCTTCCACGGCTACTTACGCTGACACCATTAGCTCTGCTGGCCGACTGAGGCTGGAGAAGTGATAAAATTACAGCAATATGAGGGACGGCGCGGCGCACACACACACACACACACACACACACACACACACACACACACACATGAAACACACATCACCGCCACATCTGATAGAAAGATCCTCAGCTCTCCACAGCTGTCTATTTGCCGTCTTGACATTGCAATCCTGGGCTGCGGTGGTAACCCCTATCTATAATTGATATCCTCAGCACGGAATGGGCTGCCTCCCGTGTTTGAAGGGCTCAGCTCAAAGGTTGAGCATCTTGACAACTTCTTGCCCCTGTTTCAGAGGGTGTGTGTGTGTACGTGTCTGTGTGTGTGTGTGTGTGTGTGTGTGTGTGTGTGTGTGTGTGGAAGGGGAGAGGATGGCTTCTAAATGGAGAGAAATCCAGCTCACATCCTCACCAGGTGGCCGTCCAAACAAAGCAGCGGCCTCTCATTCCTCCACACACACACACACACACACACACACACACACCCACACCCACACACACTCACACACACACACACGCCATCCAGCTTTAACCTTGCCAAGCCGCACTTAGTGCTATCAGATTTTCATGTAGACACACACCAGCACAATCCTTATTAGTTTTCCATTTCCTCATCTTGGAATTGTTTTTTTTTTTTTTTCTTCTTCTCCTTCTTCTTCTTCTTTTTCCGACGCTCGACTTTCCGATATGACGTTTTATTTCTCATTTTCTATGCGCATGCAGATATGCAGAGAGATGCCAATGAAAGTCTTCGCCTACAGAATCCCTGCCCTCTAATTCAGCCGAGCGGACGGGAAAATGCTCTTATCTCTGCGCACCCCCACCCCCCACAGTAATAGGATAAGTACAGTATTTGGACCACAGTGGCTCTCCTCACACACTGGGAGGGGTTTGGGGATAGGGTGTGTGTGTGTGTGTGTGTGTGTGTGTGTGTGTGTGTGTGTGGTTGGGGGGTTTCCATATAAGCAAACAATAGAGCGTCCCTTCCCCCTTGTACTTGTCGTCTGAAATAGCTTTGGGGGTAAAATAAAATATCCATTTCTCCTTGGTTTTAACCCTTTTCGTCCCTGAATTGTTTAAAGTGGCATGAACGTCAGCTTCCCAGATTTCTTTGTGGTTGGCCTAATTTTAGCGCCAAGCCTCCAACACCACCCTCATCGCTCTCCACCTTCTTCGGTGGCTCCCCCGCCGCGCTCCCGACGCACATTTTCACCCTCTCCAAACGGGTTCTCACCACGGCGCGCCTCCGCCGCTCCTTTATCACCCGCGTTTTGAGCGCTTTCGGTGCCGCCGATAAGATAAACATCAGATCTGCGCAATTTGGCTCACTTATCGGGCCTACCCAGTCAGCGGAAAGCCAGGCGGGTGTCAGCTTTCGTCGGCTGTATTTATTTCATTTATTACATTTCAAGTCTCGATACCTCTCCATCGCCCTCTTCGCTCAACCCGTCAAGTCTTTCGCTTCCCCGTTTTTGCGGGTGAAACCTCTCCCTCGCTCATTTTCCCCTTTCATTTCCCCCTCCCTCCCTCCCCGGTTCCCCTCGGAGGGAGCACTTTTAAAGATAAGGCCTGGTGGCTTCTTTAATGTCTCTCTTGAAGTAGGCTCTTTTCATTGGAGTTTGTTGCCAGAGATGCCAGCCCAGCACTCCCATAATTCCCTAATATGGCCTCCTTCAACAGCCTTTTATTATTTCCCCATTGATCCGTTACAGGTTCTACATGGTGGAGTTTATAAAGGAGCTGTACGTTTCTGACTGAGTGGGGAGAGTTTATATAAGGCATATTGTCTCAAAAATAGGCCTAAAATCTTGCCTGCTTCTAAAACAAGTTTGTGGATCTTTAAATTCAGTCGTCCTGTAAAGCCTCGTTCCTCGTAAAGGTAGAGAAATGGGTAAAGTGTGACCGCGAGGGGCGATGACATTAATTCATTCATTGGATCTGCGGTAATTCTCAGCTTTTTCTCACGGATTGAATATCCAGTCAAAGTTTATTTTAGAGGTTCCTGCGGCCCGCTGTAAAAAACGAAACCCCCTGAAGGCTCAGGACTTATTTCTGGTGAGTGAACTTTCAGGTTCGGGTCCGTCCCCTTATAGACACTATAGATACCGACTGGGTTTGGAACATTTTGGTTGACATATTTTATGAGGGCTTCTTATGTTTTATGGGGGTGTTTTATGTAGCTGGTGGTGTGTGTGTGTGTGTGTGTGTGTGTGTGTGTTGCTGCAGCTCGCCGGGCGGCGGGCCGCTCTGCACCCGGTCCTCCACATAGGTGGTGCTGTGATGTCCTTGTTCTTGCAGGGGGAGCTGGGAGATCTCCCCGTGTGCAGCTTTGTTGAAGCAGCGGGCGTGTGTGTATGAGTGTGTATGAACGTGTGTGTGTGCGCCTCCCCGGTGTTAAAGAGAGATAAACGCAGGCGCAGTATAAAGCCCCCCCCCCACTCCCTCCTCCCACCCGCTCCTCTCTGGCTGCTGGCGAAGGCCTTTAATTGGTAAAATGCAGATTTTTTTTGATCATGAGGAGGATTAGGCCCCCTTATCTGTCTCGAGTATCTTACTCTGAGATGAAAAGACTGTGCTGAATTACACATGCCAATTCCAGCTCCCTGCCCCCTGCTCGCTCGCTCTCAGCCTCTCTCCTTCCTTCACTTACTTCCACCCCCCCCCCCGCGCTTTTTACTTTTTCTTTCCCTCCCTTCTTTTGCCTTTTTTTCATGCCCCCCTCCTTCCCTCTCTCTCTCTCTCTCTCTCTCTTTTTTTTCTATACAAAGCACTTCAGCGGCCGACATCACAAAAGAGCATATGATTTATTAGGCGGTGTTTGATAAAGCTAAACGGTGTTGCGGGTCCCACAGCTTAGTGAAATTGCCTTGTAAACAGGCCCGTCTTTTCTCACATTCTTAATACACGGCGGTGGCGGCGGCGGCCCGGAGAGGGCTCGATAAGGAGACACGGAGACGGATACCCAAGCCAGCAAATGTGAGGGAACAGTAAAGGAATTTATATAATTATGTGTATTGTGTCCCGCCTAGAGATCGGAGGGAATTGCTGCCGGCAGCGGAGTATGGAGAGTGATTTTTGTTTAGCGTTCTACACGAGTGTGTATCTAAAGCTAGAAAACGGCACCTGTGTGTGTGTGTGTGTGTGTGTGTGTGTGTGTGTGTGTGTGCGCGCGCGCGCCTCTCGTACGTCACAGGCGGCTCCAGTGTCCCCTGCGTCCGTGTCCCCGGCGCTCCCTGTCGCGCGCCTCCCTCCTAAATCCATCTTGGTGGCGTTTTTACAGTTGTTGGCCGATAAGCTGGCAGGGGGAAGATGAATAACCCGCCGCGCCGCCGCTATCAGCACCTGTTTGTCGATTTAACCAGGCAGCAGGACCTGTCTGCTCAGCATGGAGATTATTGATTCAATAAGAATTGCCATTAGATCATGCCATTAGGTTCCTCAGCAGCCCCCCCCCCCCCCCCCCCCCTCCTCTCACATGCCCCCACCTCGGCGTGTCCGCCGTTCTGTCACCCCGGAGGCTCATGCATCACACCCGTCAGCGGCCTCCTTCATTTGTACAAACAGAGAACGACTGTGTATCCATCTGTGTGTGTGTGTGTGTGTGTGTGTGTGTGTGTGTGTGTGTCGTGCCAGCCACCGGCGCGATCCCACACCACGGCGCTCGCCCATCGCTCTCAGCCCGGGGATATTGAACGCTGGTCACACCAGACCGATCGCTTGCCACAGGGATTCCCTCACAGGGAGGAGAGGAGGAGGAAGATGAGAGCGACGGCCGAGGCCTCCTGAACCCCGGACCAGGCCGGGGAGGAGATCAATCTTGGGGGGGGAAACTTCACCGGTGTCTGTGGTCATCCAGTTCCCAATCATTCCCCCCAGAATTAGTCTTGTTTTGTCAGTTTAGAATTAAAAAAATGTCAGGCGAGAATAATGGCGGCGCTCCGCTGATCTATTATTGTCAATTTCGCTCATTGCCTCGGCTTCTGCGGCGCCGCGGTTACAGTGCTGACTCATTTGTTGATACACCGTTAGTATTTCTGGCGAAGCGAGGGGGCTCGCGGGTCAAGATGTCTGGAAGAAATGATCAAGCGTATCGCGGTGGCCGCGGCGCCCGGGGGTCACGATCTGGCCGGTGGGCAGGCGGCTCAGGAGGCACAGAGACGACATTGTCAGGCCGGAGTTCTGCCTCTGGGCGGAAACTGACCCTCGCTGCTTTATTTGCTTTGGTGTCGAACCTTTGATGGCTCGACCGTCTTGTGAATGAACGCTGGCACAAAGCGCCGATTCCCCAGACGTTTATGAGCATTCAAAGCGAACTCTATTTATCTCCCTTCCCTCCGACCGTCAGTCCTTATTCTGCCCCCTGAAGGTAAAAAGACTCTGTTCTGGTTTCTTTCAGTGGGGATGTGGTGCGTCTCTCAGAAACACTGTTGTCTCCAGAATTGAGCCAGATGTTGACTTCATCCCCTGAGGGTCCAGGTCTACTTTCTTTTTTTGTCCCCTCGCTGCTCGCCTCCTTCTCTAACATCCACCACTTGCTGCATTTTAGTAGGAAGGTGGGAAAAAGCAGAGAAAGGTTGTTCTCTCTCATGTAAGGCTTGACTGCAGTCGTTAGAGCCGCTGCGTTTCAGAAGCCTTGTCGTTTCCTTTCCATTTTTTTGCCGCCCCACCCCACCCCACCGCCTGAGCCCGGGATTGGAAGTTGCCACAGCAGCACAACTGTCAGCACTTGTCATGAAGGGGCAGGAGGCCCAGCGTGATGCGAAGTGACGGTTTTATTTGAAAATCCTGTTCGGATCGGACGCCGAGGCTCCCGAGTCTGCCATCCTCCCACCGCAGATCGCCACAGAGCGAGGAGGAAAAAAAGGCTTCAGTGGAAGGAAGGAAAGCACTGAGATAAATGAGAAATTAAATGGAGAAAGAAGGATATGAAAAGAAATGAAAAACAAGAAAAAGAATGTTTTATTCGCCTCTTATGCTGCGGCAGAGCGAGAATTCCCTCCAGCTAAAACAAGGAATCAGTTTAATGCAGAAATCACATTGCACACAGACCGTTCTTCATTCTGGTGTACGGGAACAGAAAAAAACACATTATCATGATGCAGCTCCGGTTTTTTTTTTTTTTTTTTTTTAAATTCTCTCATCTCCTTTTCCAGCACATCAACAATGACCACATCCACGGCGAGAAGAAGGAGTTCGTGTGTCGGTGGGAGGAATGCTCTCGAGAGCAGAAGCCCTTCAAGGCACAGTACATGCTGGTGGTCCACATGCGCAGGCACACGGGGGAGAAACCACACAAGTGCACGGTGAGGACGCTCACGCTCGTGCCGCTGAATGCACGGATTTGCATGGGAAGATGCGATGTCGTGGTTACGAGGTGAAGGATGTGTGTGGAGATCGTCTCTCTCTGCTCCTCCAGTTTGAGGGCTGCACCAAGGCCTACTCCCGTCTGGAGAACCTGAAGACTCATTTGCGCTCGCACACGGGAGAGAAGCCGTACGTGTGCGAGCACGAGGGCTGCAACAAGGCCTTCTCCAACGCCTCCGACCGGGCGAAGCATCAGAACCGAACACACTCCAACGAGGTACTGACCCCCTCCGCCCTGCCTCGTCCCTGCAGGTTCCTCTTCCCGTGGTAACTCACCTCTCCGTTCTCCTCTTTCAGAAACCGTATGTGTGTAAAATCCCCGGCTGCACCAAACGCTACACGGACCCCAGCTCCTTACGGAAGCACGTCAAGACGGTGCACGGGCCGGAGGCGCACGTCACCAAGAAGCAGCGGGGGGACTACCCGCGGCCCCCGCCCCAGCCCCGGGAGCCCGGGGGCAACGGCCAGGGGCGGTCCCCGGGGCACGTGCCCCTGGGCGGCTACGCCGACCAAAGGGAGTACAACCACGCTACCTCAAAACAGGATGAATGTCTGCAGGTCAAGTCTATCAAGACAGAGAAGCCTATGGTAAGACTGGAATCCAGGTCGTGTTTGGTCCAGTTTTACTTTTTCAGATTCTTACTACTATATTAACCTATATTAACCTTGTACTCTGAATACATAAAGTCAAGCTTCTCTGTCCCATAAAAGGGGAAAGTGCATTTAACCCAAACCTTCTAACGAGTACATCTTTTCCTCTATTCTATGCTTCGGCATTTCTCTTCCTCAGTGGGTAATCAGGTGAGCTAGGTGTCTCTTTGCATTTGTAGAAAAAGCCATCGTTCCTTTTCTCGTCGTTTTCCAACCTGTTGGACATTCTTGATCACTTCACAGCTCCTCAGCATCTGTTCTCTTTGTCTCATCCCTCACAAGTTTCACTCTCCTCACTTCATTGTGCAGTCCGCAGCTATGTGCGGCTCGCGTGCCTTTGAGCAGAACTGCAAGGGCACTGAACACATGGCCAACACTGCCCCGGGCTGTGCAGCACAGCCAAGCTCATCCCCTGGTAACCAGGGAAACGGCTGATACTTTGGTGCCAAAAAAAGTCATTGCATTATTCCTCAGTGCCACGTAGTTTCTAAAATTCTGTAAACAATATAATCGGGCAATAGCGGGTCTCAGAGGAGGACTGAATCTTATTTGTCTGTGCTGCAAAAAACAATTCCAAACATTTTTTTGTCCTTTGAAGCTTTTTTAGCAGGGTCACAGAAGGAGAAACTTCTCTTCTGCAACAGTGAAAAGTGCTAAAAGCCAGTATTACATTGCATGAAAAGTTAGAGGGCCTGTGTTTGGGACATTATTTATTCACTGTTGCGTTGTTGCAATGCTTCGTGGCGAATGCATTTGTAGGATGAGTTGAAGATGTGGGTTTCCAGAGTGAAAAATGAGTAACAGCTCAGGCGTTTCCAATCACTCGATTTACTGTGGTCGAGTGTTTGGCCGCCCAGTTGGCGCACCTGACGAAGCTGTCCGAAGTAGATGGTTTCTCCACACACTAGACTCTTGTTTTTTAGAATCACCGCCCTCCAATCCACTGAACAGTCACAGGATAATCTACTGTTGGCACTGAAGATGTTGAATCTTTTTGTAAACCACAAACCCAGCTGAGTTTCAATATGATGGTGGGATTTAAATTATATTTCTCATTTGTGTATATATTCATCATTATTGACATTACAATGAAAACATCCTTTGCATTGCATTGCATCATTGTTTTTGTTGTGTAATGTTGTATATCTTTAAATGGTGTAACCAAAAGTCAGCATATTTATTCAACATTCTCTCTCTCGCTCCTTTACTGCTTGCTGTGCGCCCGCCAGACGTCTCAGCCAAGCCCTGGCGGTCAGTCTACATGCAGCAGTGACCAGTCCCCCATCAGCACCTATCCCAGCAGTGGAGTCCAGCTTGCTGTGAGCGCCGGACGCTCGCCAGGGGAGGGGTTGGAGGAGGACGAGGAGAAAGAGGAGAATGAAGACGAGGTGGAGGAGGAGTGCGAGGGCGAGCACGCCCCCATCATGGACTCCACGGTCTCCACGGCCACTGCAGCCATGCTGACCCTGCAGGCGAGGCGAAGCATCGGCCGCCCGCTGCGCTGGATGGAGCACATTAAGATGGAGAGGCTGAAGCAGGTGAACGGAGCGCTGCCCAGGCTGGGGCCCCTGTCCCCGACACCACCCCCAAAAGGTCCTGCAGCGCCCAGCATTCTGGGGAAGGGTAAGGGTTACTAAAGACATCTTTAAGCTTCTTTCTTTTGACTTTGCAGGTGAAATGGGATGATTTTTTTAATGCTTAATCTCAGTCCAACCTTCATTGAAGGACATTGGTTCAGTTCAGGCAGGTGTTTTACAGCGCATGACAAGAGATGAATGACGCCATCCCGTCCGGCTAAAGGATTCAAGCACAACAGATGCTTGAAAATCAATGTTCTACTGGAAAATGGTATCAGGACCATATCAAGCCATTTATCATATCAGAGACAATAGCATGTAATATCGTGTTTCATGGCCAGGAGCTGCCAGTTGTCTACAGTGACATCTGTTGGAGCAATCTCTCCACACTTACGCTAACCTGATTCTGCTCCTTGTCTTTTATCCAGTGGGAATAATCTGTTTAGTAGATACATGACCTCCTGTAAAATGCAGGGTTTCAACACATTTGTAATATCCACAGACTTTAGAATTTTTTCTTGTTATAAAAGAGGTTTTTTGTGTTTTTCTTGCTTTCCTTATTCATGTAAGAACCTTTTTCCCATTCACGTTTCAGGATCCTGTCTGGGCAGGCAGTGGGGAGTATCGGCTCCTCAGCCTCCTCCTCATGCTGAGCTGAGCAGCACCGAGCTAACCGTGCTAAACCTGCTCCGCGACCGTCGAGACAGCAGCGGGAGCGCGACCAGTTCGGCCTACCTGAGCAGCAGCCGGCGCTCCTCGGGCATCTCCCCCTGCTTCTCCAGCCGACGCTCCAGCCAGGCGTCCCAGAACGACGGGATGACGGCGGCCGCCCACCACCGCCGCCTCCACAACCTCAGCTCCACGGACTCCTACGATCCCATCTCAACCGATGCCTCCCGCCGGTCCAGTGAGGCCAGTCACTACGGAGGCGGGGTGGGAGGTGGCGGAGGGATGCTCTCAGGTGGTGGCTGTGGAGGTCTGGGAGGAGTTGGTATGGGAGGAGGAGGAGGTGGAGGATCACGAGGGATGCTCAACTTAACCCCAGCACAGCACTACCACCTTAAAGCCAAGTACGCCGCAGCAACCGGCGGCCCCCCTCCGACGCCGTTACCTAACATGGAGCGCATGAGCTTGAAGACTCGGATGACCATGATGGATGAGGGTGGCAGCAGTAGCTGCTTGCCTCCGCTTGTCAGGCCGCCCCGTTACAGTGAAGGCACCAGCGGGTACAGCAGTGGGTACATGGGGCATGCGGGTTACAGGAGAAGGGTCCTCTATCCCGGGGAGGGACCACTGAACGGGAACAGGAGAGCCAGCGATCCAGTGCGGACGCAGGCTCCCGAGAGTTGCAGTTTGCCCCCGGTGCAGCGTTTCAACAGCCTTAATAACCTCCACCCCCTTCCCCCACTGGCTCATCATTCTTCGCCCGAATCCCGCAATTTCAGCCTCCAAAATTACACACGCTCAGAGGGTAACCTCCAGAGGGGCCTGCAGCACTCACCATACACTCCTAGCATAGCGGAACATGCGGCCTTAGAAGCCCTGGCCATGGAGGACGACGGGGTGGCTGGCCTGTTGCTTGGGGATGAAGATATGCTGCCCGATGACCTGGTCCAGTATCTCCACTCCCAGGTGGACAGTGGCTCCTATATGCACAATGAGGACCAAATAGTTCTTAACCAAAGGGACACCTCCCACCTACCTTTGGAGGAAGTCAATCAAATTCACACCTCAGAGTTTAATCTGGCGTTCCCTGGCCCCCAAAACCTCCAGCTGCATCAAGTCGGAGAGCGGAAGAGTCCCAGTAAACTTCCAATCCAGTGGAATGAAGTGAGCTCTGGGAGTGCTGAGCGGTCGCCTCAGAGGGAACAGAACCACCTTTCACAGTGTGGACGGTGGTCCACGACAGAGCAAGGCCCGGTATCTGCACCTTTTGGAAGGTTTGGAAACATGGTGGTCCAGCAGCAAATGCCCCTAGACTTCCAGAACAGCTGTGCCCAGGATAATCAGCCTCAGAGCGCATGCTGCGTCAACCTCGGGGTGAAGTTAGAAACATCCAATAGTTCCTGCATGGAGATGAGAGGTACCGGTCACAACGTCTTCGGCAGGCCTAACTTTTCACAGATCATCGATGGGCCTCTTCCCCAGAGTTTCAAACAACACGTCTCGAACGGACCTCAGAAACAGAGCCACTTTCAGCAGAACCTCAACGGCAGCGGCCCGTGCCAGATTGGTAACAACCCAGCCCTGTGTCGGTCTGCCATGGACAGCCTCCCCAGCCTCTCCCAGGGAACAGCTCTTCAGCACAATCGACTAGCTCATGCCCCTCGTCCACCAGTCAGTGGTTACAGGAACTTGGTCAGAACCCAGCAGTACCTCAACTCTGAGAGCGCCAGTGAAGTCCAAGCTTGCCCCAATCAGCAACAGCAGCTGCAGAGGAATGGAGACCACTGTTCTCTTGCAAATCAGGTGTCAGGGCTGAAACTCGAGGCCACCGACCACGGATACTTAGAGCAAGGCTTTGGTGACTGTCTGTCCTATGAGCCAGCAGATAGGAAGGCCTCCTCATTTCCTGCTCTGGAGGATCCGTGCTTGCTGGACTCCATGATTGAGTCTCAGGTGCAAGGTGGTGGCGACAACAACAGTGGGAACTCAGTGGCTCTTCTTTCCCCTGGCGCAGATCAGGTGACGAGCACCATGGATGGCGGCGTGACGGGCGTTTTGGATGAAGGGGTACCCCTGGACTTCGGTGTAATGCTGGAGGACGGCTGTGACCAGGGCAGCCTGGTGTCGGGGGTGTTGAGTCCCTCCATCTTTCAGGGTCTGTCCAGGACCTCGTCGCGTCTCACCACCCCGCGAGCGTCCGCTGCCTTCCACAGCGTGGCTCCCGGCGTCAACAACATGGCCATCGGAGACATGAGCTCCCTCCTCTCCACACTTGCGGAGGAGAGCAAGTTCTTGGCGATCATGCAGTAGCTGCCCTCTTTCTGCTTTCTCCTCTATTCGGTTCGATGGAAAAAGGAATAGAAAAACTCTGGTGTATGTGAAGATTACAAGAAAAAGAAAAGTGTCAATGATGAAACCTTTCTTGTGTACTTAAGTGTTCTGGAAACAGGCAGTTGCCAAACCCGTTTATTTTGTAAAAAAAAAAATTCATCCTACACAGAAATGGGATGTGTCAAAAATGATGTATATATAGTTATATTCCTTTTCGGGAATGAAGGCTATTTTTGGAAGCCCGTCTCTTTGTACAACAACGTGGTGGTGAGCAAAAGCTCATTTTATTGAATCAGTATTCTATGTATTGTCACTGTTATTGCTGTATACCCTGTAGGTAAAGAACAAAATGCATGTAATCAACATTGAACACTGTCTATACGAGCACATAGACTAGTCCATTGTAGAAAGTAAGAAGCGCTCTGCTCTCACAGGTACAAAACTGTTCTCAGTTCTGCTCATTGGTTTAACAAGTTTTAAAAAATTACAAAAAAAAAAAAAAGACTTTATATACATCATTAGTTTTAATTGTGGTATATTTACATTTGCTGTTGTTTTGTTTCTGTTTCTTTTGTGAAGCTGTAAATGTTTCAGTGCTTCTTCCATCTTTTACCAAGTGGTATTTTGTTTTTTTGTTTTTGTCAAGTTACAACCAAGTCCAAAAAAAATAAAGGAACGGACCAGACTTTCAAGTCTTCGTGGCACTGTAGACCGTCATCTACTTGATATCTAAATGACTTGATTTAGTTCGACTGATAAGGTACTCTCACTTTGTACATAACAGTGTTTTTCTATTCTGTTTGTGGTCTGATTTTTGACGTTGGATTGCACGGTTGTTGATGTTAAAAAAGACTTTTGGTCCATGATTTGGTGCTTTATGTATGCTTACAAGAATCGATATGAGTACTTATGGTTTTTTAAACTGTCTTAATAATGACCAGCTGTGGTCCGCAGCACAGGAGAAGTGCACAGTGACGTGTTTTATTTCATAGGAAATCATTTGTATTGTTTTCTCCAAAGCTCTTAAAATTCAGAATGTGTACTGCCATCAAGTATTGCAGTGACTTGGTCAACAGTGTTAGCATTGCCTTGCAGTCGGAAGTGACTGACTGTACACTGAATTGTTGAGGAGTTTACCTTTTATTCATTGTGGCATCCGAACAATGAGGTACAAACTGTTTTATTGTTCTTTGGTACTTTTGTCCCTTTTGTAGCTGTGCATTGACGGTGTTTTGTTGTTTTTGAAGAAGTAGAAATCATTTCCTTGGGAAGAAGGAAATTACAGAGGTATGTGCCTTATACGTATCTGCCTGTCGGTAAAGAGAGAGATCACTGCCAATCTTTCATTGTGAATTATGAAAAGATAAAATAATAAACAATAAAGTGTCTTGTGAGACCTGAAAAAAAGAGAAAATGAAAAACGTTTATATAAGAGAAGTCTGAATATGAGAAAAGTTAAGATTTGCGAAATGCATTCTACTTTTCTTTTTCTTTTTTTTTTTTTTTAAGTTTTCACATTTATTGTGCTTTTATAAATATATATTATGTAAATACATTACTCTTGCTTTAGGCTTAGCAGAGGAAATGGGGGTGGGGTGGGGGTGGGGGGGTGTCCTGGGACCAATAAAGAGCTGACTCTGAAGGCAGGGATTCCCAGGCCCTGGGCAGAGGCCAGGCAGATCTGGCTCCAAGCGGAGCTTCAAGTGCCCAGCACTGCCCCACAAGAGCCGCTTCGCTCTTTTATAACTGACTACAAATGTTTGTATGGTTTTAATAAAAATGGAAATTATATTTTAAGTCTCTTTCCTTCTTTATATGATTGCTGTGTTTTATGAGGCGTGACGGCTTGAATCATTTGCTCGGAGACGCGCGGGCTGTAAAAGATCAATAGCTGATGTAATCCTGCACACATTAGATTAGTATAAATCAAATTCACCATGTCATCACATCCCCGTCCGTCCGCCTGTCGTCTGCAGAGCTTCATCCAGCTGACCCCGGGTGGAGGAGTCGTTCACAGCAGGGCCAATGTGGAAGGAAACTGGAGAAAATCAACACACACCTTAATTCTGTCACAATTCATACTGATGACTTGAGAACAGGCCGTGCTCCTGATGCCCTCTTCTGATCACCCTGACAAATTACACCCAGACACTCGAGCTGTGCAGGGTTTCAATTCTCCGGCAGTAGTTTAGAATGGCCGTCTTGGCTGCATACTGACATTAAGAGCATCGGCCGTGTCCTCGCCTCTCCGCGCCGAGATTAAAGCCAGCAGGTGTCATTCACGCCCGCTTGTTCCTCCGCAGCCCGGGAGTATTTACAGGCCCCTCTAAAGGTCGACAGCCCATCAGCTCCTTTCAGGAGGCCTTTTTAAGCGCGGCATGCATGCACGGAGAGACCTCGACTTTCCACACGCAGAAAAATGGGACTCTTTTCCAAGCGAGCCTCCCATTATGTTTTGCACAAGTGCAATCATGCGGCAGAGATGAAGGCTGCAGCCCCACAATGGAGAGGGCCAGATCTTAAAACCGACCGGCTCCTTCAGCTTCTGCTGCGGCGAGGCCACAGCCCTCCTTCAAAACTACCGTTAACAGATATTAATGAGACGTACAGAGCATCACCATCACATCCAAATGAAGAAAGGGTGTTTGGTATATATTAGGAAACATTTTATTACTAAAAAAGTTGTCATACTGAAGGTGCTCTTTCAGCAGCGTTTCCACAACTATTCTTTATTGAAATCACAAGATTATTTTTTTTTTTTTACCACTTAATGGAAAGAAAGATTCAAATCATACATGAAAGGACAGTAACTATGATCTATATACAACAATGGGAAGGGGGGGGGGGGGGGGTGGGGGCACAGGTGGGCTTCAAGAGGCCAGCATTGTTTATGGGTTGAACACAGGAGGCTCCTACAGGAGGCACTTAAATGTTAGAGCCTTTGGAGCCAGGACCGAGCTGGAGTGTAGGAGGGAGGGGGAGGGAGGGGGCAGGTGGAGACAAAATAAAGTTTGAGGAGTACATACGATGCATCTCTCCCTCCGGCTCAGGCCGAGGAGCCTCGGGACTTGTTTTTAGTGGTGTGGTGGTGGTGGGGAGGGGAGGTCGCCGTCACGTGTGGGACACTGATGCACAAACAGAGCGTTTTACACAGGCCTGCACCACAGGAATCTAGAGCACGAAGGGTGCACATTCAAAAAGCATGCATCGCCCCACAATGAGCAATGTGGTTTCAAACAAAAACAAAAAACAAAAAGGGGGGAAAGGATGGAATTACACATCTGCGACTACGACCTAATTCAACTGTCTGCTGCTTAAGATAATTAATGCAAGAGACATAACAGTATTTACAGGAATTATATTTTTCTTTTAAACATCTGTCACCCAATGCCAGATAAATAAAAAGAAAAAACAAACCGAATGTCTAGATCTGCATTGCGGGAAGGGATGGGGGGCAAGTTTACAATGAGAGTTGCAAAAGTTAACTTCTTTAAGAATGGCTACCATTTCGATGACCTATTTACAATAAAACACAGAAAGTGTCTCCAAACAAACAAACTCATGTGGAGGAAGAACAAAACTTTAGGTGACATTCTGATCAGAAGTCTGTAGGCGGCCGGCCTCGCTGCACCGTTCCCGTCAGAGCTGGTTCAGTGGTTGGTTCATCTCTCCGGCTCTCGGTGTGTGTGTGTGTGTGTGTGTCTCAGATCTTCTCCTGGATGAACGGGTGCTGCAGAGCCTGGTTGATGCTGATGCGTTTGGCCGGGTCCAGCATCAGCGTGCCGTCCAGCAGGTCCTTCAGCTGCATCACCTTCTTCCTCTGGTCCTCGGGCAGCCGCTGGCCTCCGATCATGTCGGCCAGCAGGTCTTTGGTGGGGTTGATGGTGCTCATCACCGTCACCTTCTCCTGATGGGGTGGAGAAACAGAGATATCATCAGGAATGAGGTTTTCTTCTTCAAAATGTGTCTTTCAGTTTGTCTCACTGATCAATTTTGTAAATATTATTTAAAAAAAAAAACACTGCCTTTTCAACACAAGCAGCAAAAGGAAAACATTTAAATTCAATCTGCTATCTGTAGTTTTCTGTTAGATCGACAAAAACATTTGAACATAATCAAAATTGCGCGACACGTCAGCAGTGAAATACGCCGAGTAAGAAAGAAGGCAGACTTTTACCCTTTCTGTCACTTTGTCGACTTCAATGTACAGGAAGTTGAGATTCTGATCGAAGTGCTGGTCTTTGAACAAGCCTTTGCGGATCATCTGAGGGGAGAGCGCACAACATTGCATCAGTCGCTGCTCCTTCGGCGCCGCCGAGCACAGCAACACGTCTCGGAGAAGCAGGAAACAATCGCTCGCCGAGCTCAAACCGCGTGATGCAACCTTACCTTGTTGGGCATCTTGCCCTTGAGGTCCATAGCCAGCTTGATCATGTGATTGTTGGAGGATCCGGGGAAGAGGATTTTGCCGGTGTAGAGCTCGTACAGAGTGCAGCCCACGGACCACATGTCGATGCCGTAGTCGTACGGCTTTCCTATGACTGAACAGCAGGTCGTGAGCCGGCAATCAAAACAGACTGATCAAAGGTGAAAGCTGGAGTTAAACTCCGTGACTTACTGATCTCCGGAGCCCTGTAAAACCTGCTGACCAGATACGGCGTGATGTCGTTGTCGGCGACGTGCGACGCAGAACCAAAGTCGCACAGCTTCAGGATGGTTTTGGACTCGTTCACCTGATGGAAACACAAAAAGAAGACGTGACACGAGCCTCCACGTCGCTCCTCACCTGGACTGAGGCGCAGGACTCGGTTCGTACCAGGATGTTGTCCGGCTTGATGTCGGCGTGGAGGATGTTGCACCGTTTGAGCAGCTTGAGGGCCAAGAAGAGCTGCTGGCTGTAGGAGCGCACGGCTTTGATGTGGAGCCCCACGTCTTTCCCGTACTTCTTCAGCACCTCTCGCAGATTCATACTGTGAAGAAGTTTTATGAGCAAGAGTTCCCGGCAGATGAAGACGGTGCGACAGAAGCGGCTTCCTCTGTCAATACCTGAGAGGCTCGAACACCAGGCACAGGTGCTGCTTGTGGTAGAAGTGTCTGAACAGTCGCAGGCAGTGGAACTTGTCATCAGGATCGGCGTCGTTCAGCTTCTTGAGGAACTCCAGCTCCTTCAGTCCCGTCTTCTGCCTGTTCACGCACAACACAGAGCGGGCACGCCGTCGTCAGGGCTTTGATACTGAGAGTCGGCGTTCAGGTGGAAGCGGCCGCTGTAAAATGGAGAGACTCACATGAGCTCGTTGTTTCGGATGATCTTGACTGCCACCTCCTGGCCGGCGCGGGCGGTGTCTCTGGCTCGGATCACGTTGCTGAACACACCCTGGCCGGTGTAGCCGTACACGTCGTAGCGCTTGTCCAGTGTCTCCCCGATGTTCACCCCTGGAAAACAACACAGGTCACACCTGGGAAACGGCAGGACAAGAGTTTCTCTAGCTGGATCGATGATGAACACAGTCAGGAGACATTGCGCAAATTATTTTATTAAATGTCAAACATGCCTTGGTGGAGGATTTTCTTGTATCTGACAGTAGAGAAGAGTGAAATGGATCTAAAATAGTTTGAAGTAGTTCTAATATTGATAATGATAGTAACATTCTCAGCAGTCTGCCTGAGGTTATTTCCAGTGGAGGAAAATAATCATTTGATCCTCTCCTGAGTTTTTGAAGTTTGCCCACTTAGCTCAAAATGAACAGACTATTTATGTGGTTGTTTATCCATTATGGCAATAGACAGAGTATGATTTAAAAGTGCATTTAAAAAAAAAATCAAAAGATAAAAGTTTAATTGTGTATATCGTCCATTCCCAACCACTCACCCTGAACTCTGGCTTCCAGCTGTGTGCAATCCCCCCAATAACAATCTGCCTGATTATAACGCATTTGTATAAAGCACGGCTGCTCCAGGAAGCAGTTTCATTCCAATGTCTACAGCACCATACAGACCAAAGACATCAGGGAGACAACTGTAGACCTGCACGTGGCTGGAACGGTTACAAAACCATCAGCAAAAGGTTTGGTGAGGAAGTGAAAACTACTGGTGCCATTATTGCAAAGTGGAAAACACACAAAATGACCATCAAGTGTCCTTGGTCTGGAGCTGCACGCAGGACGTGGAGTGAGAAGCCTGAAACTCCACGGCAGGAGTTTGTTCATGACCTGGAGGCCATCAGGACCTCCGTCACCAAGAAAACAGCTGGTAACAAACACCCTGCTCTAGAAGACCTTCCGTTGACAAGAAAACATCTAAATGACTCAGAGAAGGTTTGGGAGGAAGAGTTGTGGTCAGACCATACCACAGCCAAGCTGTTTGGCATTAACTCCACCCGCCATGTTTGGAGGATGAAACAAGATGAGTATGGTCGAAAGAAAAGCAAAAACACAGTCCAGCATGGAGGAGGAAACATTACGTTTGAGGACTGTGTTTCTGCAAATGGAACAGGGCGACTTCACCGCACTGAGGGGTCGAAGAACGGAGCCACACACTGCAACATGTGGATGAAAACCTTGCCTCAGTACGAACACTGAAGATGTGTGGTTGTGGTGGGGGGTGGTGGGGGGGGTCATCCAGCAGGACAATGACCCAAACATGCTGCCAGGGAAACACAGGAGTGAAACACAAGAAGCATGTTCAGGTCATGGAGGGGTCAAGTCAGTCTCCAGACCTCAGCCTAACTGGAAAACTGTGTGGAGGGAACTGAGGCTTCCAGTATGCAACCAGCAACCAAGAAACATGAAGGATTTAGAGGTTGTAAAGAGAAAAAGGACCAAAATCCCTCCTGAGCTGGGAGCAACCTGGAGACCAACTGCAAGAATCACCTCACTGCAGCGCTAGAGAACCAGGGTTTCACGACCAAGTACTGTTTGGCTTCTTATTTCACTCGGTGAAATGCATTTCAAACATTTCTAAACTTTTCAGCTGATATTCTGTCTACTGCTATAATCAGTAAGTCACCATAGGATTAACTGTGTTGATTAAGTGTTAATCGAAAATTAAGGCTGGGAACTTTGTACTGCGTAGAGGACAGGAGAGGTCATCACTGGGGGACCCGGAACAAGGCTGAGAAATCCCTGGACCACAGTCGCTCCGCACCCAGCGTCAGATTCCACTGTGTTCACCGAACAGCAGGATTTCTATATTTAGCAGTTTTTGATCTTCATAAGAAATGTCAGGCCTGTTTATTAGTCTGCTCAGCTGCTTTCAGCCATGAGCGCCGGCTGCACATGATGCTGCGTCACATTATGAGGCCGTCTCGCTCTCGTCTGTGTTAAGTGCCAGGCGTGGGTGTTTCTCCTGCTCGCTTGTGTCAGGTCGTTGTTCATTACTGTCCTGATCACACTTTAGTTCAAACACAGCTCAGCAGAAGTCCAGAGACTCGGTGTGCACAGGGTTCTGTGCCTGTCTTCCTGTAGGTTTACTCACTGTAGTAACCCTCAGCATCGGTCCAGTTGTCCCTGAGGTTGGGGTTCTCCTTGAAGTCCTTTCCTACACCTGCAGCTCTCATCCTGGCACTCTGCACAAACACACAACAGTTAATCATACATCACACTCTGTGGAAGTCAGGTAAATGAAATGCTAAAATTCAGAGAGACGTGTTTTTAAACGTCCCACAGAGAGCGGATCTTCATACTCACATCGAAGTCTGCAGCAAACATGTCATCTGACTCTGTAAACATGTCAGGAGCTGAGGGCTTCTTTGGGTTGGCTCCTGAAACAAACAACAATAATGCCAAGGAAAGAAAGAAAATAAAAACAAAAACCCAGGTTAGATGAGTCAGACGAGCTTCTGCTCGGGCAGCATGATGTAAAACAGTATATCTGGAACATGTGTTTGATTCACATACTCTGCAGAGATCAAAACATGCTGCAGGTGGCAGAGACACTCAGGCTTTGGATAACAAGCCAGCAACTGAATGAACACATGACAGAAAGAAAGAAAATTAAAGCCTCTGCACCACAAAACTCTGCATTTCTCACACAGATCAAGCTGCTGAGCATCGGTTTGGTCTTCTATCATTTTGTGGACTTCAGTCTGTGTTCAGCGTAAAGTTTAAATTTAGAGAGGAAGCATGAAATCAAACTGAACTCACATTGATAAATGATGGTCTTTTGAGGGGGGAAGAATCAAGGATGTAAGAGAAAACAGATTGTTGCTGTTCCCAAGAGAACGTGTCACAACATACTGGGTTCTAAGCAGACTTCTCTTTCTGTGCTGTGGTGTGAAGATGCTGAATCAAATTCACTCACCAAGAACAGCAAAACGGTTTTTAACTGATGTAAATATTCATTTGATTGGGGCTGCAGCAGCTGATGGCTGCACTGAGCACACCGCACGGCGTGGTTCATTCAGTTGTCCTTGTGCACCAACACGGGAGCGAGCGCTGAGCGGGACATTACCGTCTTTCTCCTGCGCGATGAGGTTGTGCTTGGCTTTGATGCTGGCCTCGAAGGTGTTGAGGTTCTCGCGCTCGTACTCCTTCACGTCTGCGGCGACCCGCTCCAGGATGTCGTCGGGCGACGGGGAGCGGCTCCTCGTGCTGCTCTGCGGGCTGCTGGGCTCGGATATCATGTTGGTGTCCTCGTATTTCTGAGCGGCGGCGAAGGAAGGAGACAGGGGGGAAGTTTGTGGGAGCAGCAATGAGAGCTTGACCAGCGGTACTCATCACTCAGGCGGGCAGCGGTGAGAATATGAGCAGACCTGGACGATGGCCTTCCGCTGCTGGCGGCGCTGCTCAATGACTGCTTCTTCATCGATCTCCTCGCCATCAAAGTCATCCAGCCTGCAGAGGCAACCGAGGATTCGAAGAAGAAAAGACACAGATTAGTCGTTTTGCAGAAAAGACAGTAAATATATGTGAAATGAAGCAAAGACATTCTGAACACAAACAATGAATCTTTTGGAAAATGAGCTGTTACAACTGAAAGAGCTGTTCACGTTTCAAATACCAATTACATCAAAAGCAGCTGTTATGAACAAGCTCTGTCCAGTGTGGTGTGTCGAGCATACACACCAAATGTAAACACAGAACCTGTCCGATTCATCATTCAACAAATACAGAAATTAGATAGTTTTATTAAACCTGTGGAATAACCCTGCCGTTTTAGATATTGCTAGAGAGTAAATGCTGTGGATCAGATCCCTTCCGACTTACATTTCCCCCTCTGAGGATTCCTGGTCGGCCTTCATGCCCTCAGACAGGCTGCCCTTGAACTTATCCTCATCTCTGCTGCGCCGCCGCCTCCTCTCCCGATCACGGGACATTGAGCGCCGATACTGTCGCAGTCGGCCGTACCGGTCTCTCTCATCAGACCTGCAATGCAAACAGAGAGAAACCGCAAAGTTAAACACACTCTTGATGGACTAAATGATGCTGAATGTGAGGAAAGTTCCACTGAGACACAGAACTGGGAACACAAATTCTTTTATTTGGTGAACTGTTTTGGTGCGATACGGAAATATGGCCGATCTCAAAGTGGTGAGAAGTGAGCTGCCCTCACCTGCGTCTCAGAGGAGACCTGCTCCGTCTGCGGGGGGAGGAGCGGGAGCGGCGCCTCAGTGACGGGGACCTTCGTCTCAGAGGAGAACGACTCATCCTGCGGCGGGGCGGCGGTCGGGGACTGCCGTCCCGGGATCGGGCCCTGCCTGGACCCAAATCCACCCGAGGGCGCTTCCTGCAGAAACACCACCAGAGCCACTGTCTCACTCTGATCCGGAGGTTTCTTCACATTGTTTCATGCCAGATTTTTACAAGTAGCTTTTTTTTTTTCCTTATTTACAAATACAGAAATGATTCAGGATGGGAGTGGAGACAGAGCTGCCGTACCTCAGCGGGGAGTCCTGCCTGTCCAGCTCCCTCCTCCTGGGGTCGGGCGAGCGGCTGCGGACTCTCCGGGGCGAGGACCTGGTCCTGGAGGGGGAGTGGCTCTGCTTGGCGGTCCTGTCCGAGGCACTGGCCGACGGGTGGCGGGCGTCTCGGTGTCGGGGGGAGGCGCTCCGTCTCCTCGGGGGGCTGTGAGGCGCCCTCCTGTGCGGGGAGCGGTTCTCTTTCCCTGAAGAGGCGTCTTTCGAAGGCGACTTGGCCGGCCGCTTGTCGCGATCTGCTTCTGCGCGGCTCGGCCGCTCTCGTCCCGGCGACCTGGACCGCCTGCTCGCCCGCTCCTGGTTTGGTCTGTCGTCTCGTTGCGGAGAGGAACGCTTGTCAGAGCGGCCGCCACGCTGCTCTGCCCTAAAGCTGGACGGAGAGTTGGACTTCCTCCT